>NC_090339.1:60307211-60529711 GCF_035084215.1 Heptranchias perlo | reverse complement strand
CCTGCCTTTGGCCCACATCCCGAGGTGATTAAAGGCGGTGGGCCCTCAGCGTGTTCAAGCGACATTCCTCTGTCCACTTTTTTTTTAGCGGGGGCTTTAGCCCATTTAAAGTGAACCGCGTTAAAATAACGGACAAAGGAACCGCACGCAAACGCACGAAGGGTTTGTCCACTGATGCCACCGGCAGCCATTTCGGGAGTTGCCCCCGATTGGTCAGTGTGTGACAGTATACTGCCCAGTGTGCCCTCCAAGCCCGGAAGGTTCCAGACTTACTCGCGAGCCTGGGCTGTGTTGGCTGATCTCAACAGGCCCCAGGTTAGGGAGGTACAGATTCACCAAGGTTCCCGTTCCCGACCACTCTACGGTATCATAGCGTTTATACAGCGCCCTCAACATTGTAAAATGTCCCAAGGTGCTTCACAGGAGCGCTAAACAAAAAAAAAAAAGATTTGAAACCGAGGCCGCATAAGCAGATATTAGGACAGGTGAGAGGCAGATGGGAGAGCTTAAAATTGGCCCCGTTGTGTTCAGAACAAGCATTGCGCTGTGGCGTTAATAATACAATGGTTGTAGCACCTAAGCCATATCCCTGAGGAGCCCATTCTTCCTTCTGCTTCTAAAAGGTAGATCAATGCTGGATTGTCTCAGTGTGTAGGAGCTTTCAGCTCTCCCTGTGCAGCAAGCATTCATGTGTAAAATTTCTCTGTCAGATTAGCACATCATCTCTGAATTATTCCTAATGCCGGATGCTTTAGGATTGATATGGTACAGCGGCCTAGTGATTACGTTACTAGACTAGTAATCCAGAGAATGGGAGATCAAATCGCACCGTAACGGCTTGAGGATTTCAATTCAGTTTTTAAAAAATCTGGAAATAGGAAACTGGGGGTAAATTTTAACCCCATCAACAGGTGGGTTGGGGGTGGGTGGAAGGTAAAAATTGTAAACAAAACTAAAACTCGCCTCCAATCCGCCCACTTGCGGTTTTAACGGAGGCGGGTCGAGGGGCCGGCGACCAATCCGGTCTCAGGAGGTTGGTTGATCAGTGAAAGCTTCTAAGGAGGATGTGGGCCTCCATTTTGACAGGAGTTTTATTTTTAACTCTTGGAGGCCGGGATTCCTGGGCCTTTAGTTTTAAGGGGAGGCGAGAAGGCCCGGCTCAGCAGGTAATTGCCTTTATTGCACGGCTTGTGGGCCAGGAGGAGCAGGAGTGTTTCCTCCAGGCCCAACAAGCTTACCTGCCACGATACCACACGCGCAATTGGCCGTCCCCCTCCCCATGCCCGAACGCTCCCCACAGCAATCTCCGACCCCCCCCCCACCATGATCTCTGACCCCCTCCCCATGATCTCCGGCCCCCCCCACGATCTCTGCCACCCCCATGATCTCCGCCCCCCCACCATGATCTCCGACCACCCCACCACGATCTCCGGCCCCCCCATGATCTCCGGTCCCCCCATGATCTCCGGCCCCCCCACGATCTCTGCCACCCCCATGATCTCCGTACCCCCCCCCATGATCTCCGGCCCTCCCATGATCTCCCCCCGCCCCCCACGATCTCCGGCCCCCCCCCATGATCTCCGTACCCTCCCACGATCTCCGGCCCCCCCCATGATCTCCGACCACCCCCCCACGATCTCCGCCCCACCCCCCCCCCAATGATCTCCGCCACCCCCACGATCTCCAACCTCCCCCCACGATCTCCGACCTCCCCTCCAATCACCGGCCCACCCCACGATCTCCGCCACCCACCCCCCCACCAACGATCTCTGACCGCCTCCAATGTCTGACCTCCCCGGTGAACCCCCAATGACCCCTGACCCCGATGCCCCCCTGATGATCGACACCCCCTCCCCCATCTACAACATACCTGCTGCACTCACTCCCCGGCTGTTCTCCCGTCCGACTGACAGCCAGCCTGTCAAACCTACAGAAAAAATGAAAGACGTCCTTACATCAAAATCGTAAAGATGTCCGGGAAACCCGTAAGTACAGGAAATTCAACCCCCACCCCCCGCCCCGGCCCTCTTCCCGAATCCCAGTTAAAATTTACCCCCTGTTGTCAGTAAAACGTAACCACGAAGCTGTCAGTAATAGGGTGAAAATACACCATCTGACGTGTATACTGTGCGTCAGCTGTGAATCAAGCAGCAGCGTTTAGCATCAGAAGGTTGGCGTAGGAATCACCCAATGGCCGGGATATAAAGGAGAGCAGAGAGAGCGGATAGAAAGCATGGGAAAGCCCCAGCGGCTGAGTATATTGGAGAGCATAGAAAGGGGGGAAAGCAGAGAGAGGGGAGAGAGGGGAGAGAGCGGAGAGAGGGGAGAGAGGGGAGAGAGCGGAGAGAGGGGAGAGAGGGGAGAGAGCGGAGAGAGGGGAGAGAGGGGAGAGAGCGGAGAGAGGGGAGAGAGCGGAGAGACTGGAGAGAGGGGAGAGAGCGGAGAGAGCGGAGAGAGGGGAGAGAGTGGAGAGAGCGGAGAGAGCGGAGAGAGGGGAGAGAGCGGAGAGAGCAGAGAGAGGGGAGAGAGCGGAGAGTGGGGAGAGAGCAGAGAGAGGGGAGTGAGGGGAGAGAGCGGAGAGAGGGGAGAGAGGGGAGAGAGGAGAGTGGGGAGAGGGGGGAGAGAGGGGAGAGAGCGGAGAGAGGGGCAAGAGCATAGAGGGGAGAGAGGAGAGGGGAGAGAGCATAGAGGGGAGAGAGGAGAGAGGGGAGAGAGCGGAGAGAAGGGAGAGAGGGGAGAGGGGGAGAGAGCGGAGAGAGGGGAGAGTGGGGAGAGCAGAGAGAGGGGAGAGAGGGGAGAGAGCAGAGGGAGGGGAGCGAGGGGAGAGAGGGGAGAGGGGGAGAGAGCGGAGAAGGGAGAGAGGAGAGCGGAGAGAGGGGAGAGAGCAGAGAGGGGAGAGAGGAGAGAGGGGAGAGAGGAGAGAGGGGAGAGCGGAGAGAGGGGAGAGAGGGGAGAGCGGAGAGAGGGGAGAGCGGAGAGAGGGGCGAGAGCGGAGAGAGGGGGAGAGAGGAGAGCGGAGAGTGGGGAGAGAGGAGAGAGGGGAGAGAGGAGTGAGGGGAGAGAGGGGGAGAGAGCGGAAAGAGCAGAGAGAGCAGAGAGAGGGGGAGAGCGGGGAGAGCAGAGAGAGGGGAGAGAGGGGAGAGAGGGGGAGAGAGCGGAAAGAGCAGAGAGAGCAGAGAGAGGGGAGAGCGGGGAGAGCAGAGAGAGGGGAGAGAGGGGAGAGAGCAGAGAGAGGGGAGAGAGCGGAGAGAGGGGAGAGAGGGGAGAGGGGTAGAGAGCGGAGAGAGGGGAGAGAGGAGAGCGGAGAGTGGAGAGAGAGGAGAGAGGGGAGAGAGGAGTGAGGGGAGAGCGGAGAGAGGGGGAGAGAGGAGGAGAGAGCGGAAAGAGCAGAGAGAGCAGAGAGAGGGGAGAGCGGGGAGAGCAGAGAGAGGGGAGAGAGGGGAGAGAGGGGGAGAGAGCGGAAAGAGCAGAGAGAGCAGAGAGAGGGGAGAGCGGGGAGAGCAGAGAGAGGGGAGAGAGGGGAGAGAGCAGAGAGAGGGGAGAGAGCGGAGAGAGGGGAGAGAGGGGAGAGGGGTAGAGAGCGGAGAGAGAGGGGAGAGAGGAGAGCGGAGAGAGGGGAGAGAGGAGAGAGGGGAGAGAGGAGTGAGGGGAGAGCGGAGAGAGGGGAGAGAGCGGAGAGAGGGGAGAGAGGGGAGAGAGGAGAGAGGGGAGAGCGGAAAGAGCAGAGAGAGCAGAGAGAGGGGAGAGCGGGAGAGCAGAGAGAGGGGAGAGAGGGGAGAGAGCAGAGAGAGGGGAGAGAGCGGAGAGAGGGGAGAGAGGGGAGAGGGGTAGAGAGCGGAGAGAGAGGGGAGAGGGGGGGAGAGAGAGGAGAGAGAGGGGAGAGCGGAGAGAGGGGAGAGAGAGGAGAGGGGAGAGAGCAGAGAGAGGGGAGAGAAGGGAGAGAGCGGAGAGGGGAGAGAGGAGAGCGGAGAGAGGGGAGAGAGCGGAGAGGGGAGAGAGGAGAGAGGGGAGAGCGGAGAGAGGGGAGAGAGGGGAGAAAAGGGAGAGAGCGGAGAGGGGAGAGAGGAGAGCGGAGAGAGGGGAGAGAGGAGAGAGGAGAGAGGAGAGAGCGGAGAGCGGAGAGAGGGGAGAGAGGGGAGAGCGGAGAGAGGGGAGAGAGGGGAGAGCGGAGAGAGCGGAGAGGGGAGAGAGGGGAGAGAGGGGAGAGCGGAGAGAGCGGAGAGGGGAGAGAGGGGAGAGTGGAGAGAGCGGAGAGAGCGGAGAGGGGAGAGAGTGGAGAGAGGGGAGAGAGCGGAGAGAGAGGGGAGAGCGGAGAGAGGGGAGAGAGGGGAGAGCGGAGAGAGGGGAGAGAGGGGAGAGCGGAGATAGCGGAGAGGGGAGAGAGGGGAGAGAGGGGAGAGTGGAGAGAGGGGAGAGAGCGGAGAGAGGGGAGAGACAAAACAAAAATAATCAAGGAGTGACGTCACAGGACATCAGGTAGTTGGTTGGTGAGTATTACTTTTTTTTGCTCTTTAAGCTGGGGCACTGGTTTAAACTAAGAGCTGTGAAACTATAACTTGCTGTTACTTTAATAAATTAATAACTTAAACTAGATTAACTAATCAGTTAATATAACTAAAAATAATCGAGTGAATAGAAACTTTAACGAATTAAATAAATAAAACAAGGTTAGATAGAGATGGCAGTGTAGGTGGTGCCATAACTGCAGCAGGTGGGAGTTTGTGGAGAGCAGTGAGATCCCAGGGAACTGCATCTGCAGTGAGTGTCTGCAACTCGACGAACTTCGGCTCAGAGTTGTTGAGCTGGAGTCCGAGCTGCAGACATCGTGATGCATCATGGACGGGGAGAGTTAACTTTTTTTTTATTCGTTCATGGGATGTGGGCGTCGCTGGCGAGGCCGGCATTTATTGACCATCCCTAATTGCCCTTGAGAAGGTGGTGGTGAGCCGCCTTCTTGAACCGCTGCAGTCCGTGTGGTGACGGTTCTCCCACAGTGCTGTTAGGAAGGGAGTTCCAGGATTTTGACCCAGCGACGATGAAGGAACGGCGATATATTTCCAAGTCGGGATGGAGTGTGACTTGGAGGGGAACGTGCAGGTAGTGTTGTTCCCATGTGCCTGCTGCTCTTGTCCTTCTAGGTGGTAGAGGTCGCGGGTTTGGGAGGTGCTGTTGAAGAAGCCTTGGCGAGTTGCTGCAGTGCATCCTGTGGATGGTACACACTGCAGCCACAGTGCGCCGGTGGTGAAGGGAGTGAATGTTTAGGGTGGTGGATGGGGTGCCAATCAAGCGGGCTGCTTTGTCCTGGATGGTGTCGAGCTTCTTGAGTGTTGTTGGAGCTGCACTCATTCAGGCAAGTGGAGAATATTCCATCACACTCCTGACTTCTGGCTTGTAGACGGTGGAAAGGCTTGGGAAGTCAGGAGGTGAGTCACTCGCCGCAGAATACCCAGCCTCTGACCTGTTCTCGTAGCCACAGTATTTATGTGGCTGGTCCAGTTAAGTTTCTGGTCAATGGTGACCCCCCAGGATGTTGATGGTGGGGGATTCGGAAATGGTAATACCACTAAATGTCAAGGGGAGGTGGTTAGACTCTCTCTTGTTGGAGATGGTCATTGTCTGGCACTTGTCTGGCACAAATGTTACTTGCCACTTATCAGCCCAAGCCTGGATGTTGTCCAGGTCTTTCTGCATGCGGGCACGGACTGCTTCATTATCTGAGGGGTTGCGAATGGAACTGAACACTGTGCAATCATCAGCGAACATCCCCATTTCTGACCTTATGATGGAGGGAAGGTCATTGATGAAGCAGCTGAAGATGGTTGGGCCTAGGTCACTGCCCTGAGGAACTTCTGCAGCAATTTCCTGGGGGTGAGATGATTGGCTTCCAACAACCACTACCATCTTCCTTTGGAGAGTTTTCCCCCTGATTCACATTGACTTCAATTTTACTAGGGCTCCTTGGTGCCACAATCAGTCAACTGCTGCCTTGATGTCAAGGGCAGTCACTCTCACCTCACCTCTGGAATTCAGCTCTTTTGTCCATGTTTGGACCAAGGCTATAATGAGGTCTGGAGCCGAATGGTCCTGGCCGAACCCAAACTGAGCATCGGTGAGCAGGTTATTGGTGAGTAAGTGTTGCTTGATAGCACTGTCGACGACACCTTCCATCACTTTGCTGATGATTGAGAGTAGACTGATGGGGCGGTAATTGGCCGGATTGGATTTGTCCTGCTTTTTGTGAACAGGACATACCTGGGCAATTTTCCACATTGTTGGTAGATGCCAGTGTTGTAGCTGTACTGGAACAGCTTGGCTAGAGGCGCGGCTAGTTCTGGAGCATAAGTCTTCAGCACTACAGCCATGAGGCTACAGATTGTGCTGGAATACAATTCTGCTGCTGCTGATGCCCCACACCGCCTCATGGATGCCCAGTTTTGAGCTGCTAGATCTGTTCTGAATCTATCCCATTTAGCACAGTGATAGTGCCACACAACACTGAGGTGTCCTCAGTGCGAAGACGGGACTTCGTCTCCACGAGAACTGTGTGGTGGTCACTCCTACCAATACTGTCATGGACAGATGCATCTGCGACAGGTAGATTGGTAAGGACGAGGTCAAGTAGGTTTTTCCCTCGTGTTGGTTCGCTCACCACCTGCCGCAGGCCCAGTCCAGCAGCTACATCCTTCAGGACTTGGCCAGCTCTGTCAGTCGTGGTGCTACCGAGCCACTCTTGGTGATGGTCATTGAATTCCCCCACCCAGAGTACATTCTGTGCCCTTGCTACCCTCAGTGCTTCCTCCAAGTGGTGCTCAACATGGAGGAGGACTGATTCATTAGCTGAGGGAGGGTGGTAGGTCGTAATCAGCAGGAGGTTTCCTTGCCTATGTTTGACCTGATGCCATGAGATTTCATGGGGTCCAGAGTCAATATTGAGTACTCCCAGGGCCATTCCCTCCTGACTGTATATATCACTGTACCGCCACCTCTGGTGGGTCTGTCCTGTCAGTGGGACAGGACACACCCGGGGATGGTGATGGAAGAGTCTGGGACGTTGGCTGAAAGGTATGATTCTGTGAGTATGGCTATGTCAGGCTGTTGCTTGACTAGTCTGTGGGACAGCTCTCCCAATTTTGGCACAAATCCCCAGATGTTAGCTGAGGAGGACTTTGCAGGGTCGACTGGGCTTGGTTTGCCTTTGTCATGTCCGGTGCCAAGTGGTCCATCCGGTTTTATTCTTATTATGACTTTTTGTAGCAAAAGTTTCCAACTGAGTGGCTTGCTAGGCCATTTCAGAGGGCGATTAAGAGTCAAGCACATTGCTGTGGGTCAGGAGTCACATATAGGCCAGACTGGGTAAGGACGGCAGGTTTCCTTTCCTAAAGGAAGATGGGCTTTTAGGACAATCCGGTAGTTTTGTAGCCATCATTACTGATACTAGCTTGTTTTTAATTTACAGAATTTTATTTAATTCATTGAATTTAAATTCGCTAGCTGCAGTGGCAGGATTTGAACTTATCCAGGACTCTGGATTACTAGTCCAGTAATATAACCACTACGCTACCGTACCCATAGTGGTCACTTTGATCCAGGAGGCAGTCACACCCCTTAGGTTAGGTAGTGGTTTAGATTTGGTCAGTGGTCAGGGACAGGGGGATGTGACTGCAGGTCATGCATGTGTGGGGACCCAGGATGCAGTGATGGAGGAGCCTCGGCCTTTGACCTTGTCCAAAAGGTACGAGGTACTTGCTATCTGTATGGATGGGAACAAGGGCTGTTGGGAGGATGGGCAAACTGACCACGGCACTGTGGTACAGGAGGCCATTCAAGTGGGGGAGTAAAAAGCAATGTGGTAGTGGCAGGGGATAGTACAGTCAGGGGGATAGATATTGTTCTCTGCAGCCGTGTCCTGGAGTCCCGAATGTTGTGTTGCCTGCCCGGAGCCAGGGTTAAGGACATCTCCTAGTAGCTCAAAAAGAACATGGACCATGAGGGGCAGGATCTGGTTGTCATGATCCACGTAGGAACCAACGACATGGTAGAACTAGGAATGAGATACTGCTGAAGGAGTTTGAGGAGCGAGGGTACAAATTAATAAGCAGAACCTCAAAGGTAATAATCTCTGGATTACTACCTGAGCCTCACGCTAATTGTCATCGGGACAAACAGATCAGAGAGTTTAATGCGTGGCTCAAAGAGTGATGTGGGAGACAGGGGTTCGATTCATGGGGCACTGGCACCAGTATTGGGGAAAGAGGGAGCTGTTCCGTTGGGACGGGCTCCACTTAAACCTGGCTGGGGCCAGCGTCCCAGCAAATCAAATAACTAGGGCTGCAGATAGGGATTGAAACTAAAAAAGGTAGGGGGGAGGGTTCAGGTGAGGGGAAATTCAGAAATCTAAAGAGAAAAGTCAAGGCATTAGAACAGTGTAGCGATTTGGGTAAAGATAAGCACAGTGTGACAGGAAGGTCAGCGATTTTAACGGTAATAGGGCATCAGCGAATAAGGTCAATCCAGGGAAAAATGGTAAAAAAGTTAAAATTAAATGTGCTTTATCTGAATGCACAAAGCTTTCATAACAAGATAGATGAATTAATTGCACAAATAGAAATAAATGGGTTTAATGTCATAGCCATCACAGAGATGTGGTTGCAAGGTCACAAAGGTTAAGAACTAAATATTCCAGGGTACTTGACGATTTGAAAAGACAGACAAAATGGAAAAGGACGGGGTGCAGCCCTGATAGTAAACGTTGAGATAAGGACAGTGGTGAGGATCTTGGCTCGGAAGATCAGGAAGTAGAATCAGTATGGGTGGAGATAAGAAATAACAAGGGGCAGAAAACACTAGTGGGGGTAGTCTACAGGCCCCCTAATAGTAGCTATACTGGTGGACAGAGTATTAATCAAGAAACAATAGAAGCTTGTAACAAAGGTAATGCAATAATCGTGGGGAACTTTAATCTTCAAATAGACTGGACAAATCAACTTGGCAAAAGGTAGTTTGGGTGACAAGTTCATGGAATGCATTTGAGACAGTTTCCTAGAACAATACATTGTGGTCCAACCAGGGAACAGGCTATTTTAAATCTTGTATTGTGTAATGAGACGGGGTTAATTAGTAATCTCATAGTAAGGGATCCTCTGGGGAAGAGTGATCATAATATGATAGAATTTCACATTGCATTCGACAGTGACATAATTAAGTCAGAAACTAGGGTCCTAAACTTAAATAAAATCAATTACATTAGTATGAGGGGCGAGTTGGCTAAGGTAGATTGGGAAATTAGATTAAAAGGTATGACAGTAGATAAGCAATGCCAAACATTTAAATAAATATTTCATAATTCTCAACAAACAAAAATTCCATTGAGAAATAAAAACTCAAAGGGGAAAAGTGATCCATTAGTGGCTAACTAACAAATTTAAGGATAGCATTCGATTAAAAGAAGAGGGTTATAGTGTTGCCAAGAAGAGTAGTAAGTCTGAGGATTGCAAGAGTTTCAGAAACCAGCAAAGGATATCCAAAAAATTGATGAAGAGGGAGAAAATAGAATATGAGAGTAAACTAGCAGGAAATATAAAAACAGATAGTAAGAGAGTAGCGAAAGTAAACATAGGGCCCTTAGAGGCTGAGAAGGGAGAAATTGGGGAATAAGGAAATGGCAGAGACGTTAAACAAATATTTTGTATCTGCCTTCACAGTAGAAGATACAAAAAGCATACAAGAAATAGTGGGGAACTAAGAGTCTAATGAGAGTGAGGAACATAAAGTAATTAATATTAGTAAAGAAAAAGTACTAGATAAATTACGGGAACTAAAAGCCAACAAATCCCCTGGACCTGATGGCCTAAATCCTAGGGTTCTAAAAGAGGTGGCTGCAGAGATAGTGGATGCATTGGTTGTGATCTTCCAAAATTCCCTAGATTCTAGAATGGTCCCAGTGGATTGGAAGATAGTAAACGTAACCCCGCTATTCAAGAAAGGAGGGAGAGAGTAAACAGGGAACTACAGGTAAGTTAGCCTGACATCAGTCATCGGGAAAATGCTGGAATCCATTACTAAGGAAGTGGTAACAGGGCACTTAGAAAATCATAATATGATTAGGCAGAGTCAACATGGTTTTATGAAAGGGAAATCGTGTTTGACAAATCTATTAGAGTTTTTTGAGGATGTAACTAGCAGGGTAGATAAAGGGGAACCAGTGGATGTAGTATATTTGGATTTTCAAAAGGCATTCGATAAGGTGCCACACAAAAGATTGTTACACAAGATAAGAACTCATGGGGTTTGGGGTAATATATTAGCATGGATAGAGGATTGGTTAATGGACAGAAAACAGAGAGTAAGAATAAACGGGTCATTTTCAGTTTGGCAGGCTTTAACTACTGAGTGCCGCAAGGATCAGTGCTTGGGCCTCAGCTATTTACAATCTATATTAATAGCTTAGATGAAAGGACCGAGTGTAATGTATCCAAGTTTGCTGATGATACAAAGCTAGGTGGGAAAGTAAGTTGTGAGAAGGACACAAAGAGTCTGCAAAGGGATATAGACAGGTTAGATGTGTGGACAAGAAGGTGGCAGATGGAGTATAATGTGAGGAAATGTGAGGTTATTCACTTTGGTAGGAAGAATAGAAAAACAGAATAATTTTAAATGGTAAGAAACAATTAAATGTTGGTGTTCAGAGAGATTTGGATGTCCTTGTCCATGAAACACAGGACATTAACTTGCAGGTACAGCAAGCAATAGGAAAGCAAATGGTATGTTGGCCTTTATTGCAAGGGGGTTGGAGTACAAGAGTAAGGAAATCTTGTTACAATTGTACAGGGCTTTGGTGTGACCTCACCTGGAGTATTGTGTATAGTTTTGGTCTCCTTATCTAAGGAAGGATAGACTTGCCTTAGAGGCGGCATAACAAAGGTTCACTAGATTGATTCCTGGGATGAGAGGGTTGTCCTATGAGGAGAGATTGAGAGGAATGAGCCTATATTCTCTGGAGAATCTAGAACTAGGGGACATAGTCGCAGGATAAGGGGTGGGTGATTTAAGACTGAGATGAGCAGGAATTTCTTCACTCAGAGGGTGGTGAATCTTTGGAATTCCCTACCCCAGAGGGCTGTGGCTGCTCAGTCGTTGAGTATATTCAAGGCTGAGATCATTAGATTTTTGGATTCTAGGGGAATCAAGGGATACGGGGATCGGGCGGGAAAGTGGAGTTGAGGTCGAAGATGAGCCTCGATCTTATGGAATGGCGGAGCAGGTTCGAGGGGCCGTATGGCCTACTCCTGCTCCTACTTCTTATTTTCTTACGTTCTTTCTTTCTTTCTATGTCTACTTGTGGTAGGTGCTTATCATGAATAGCAACACTTTCTACTTCAGCCTTCTTCATGTTTTCCATCAGCCACCTCATGTCCTTCTAGGTTTTCTGGACTGCGGAGATTGCATTGACTCACCCTTCAATTTCTTCCCATGCTCGCTGCATGGGGTTCTTTAAGGGAGGATGACCATTTCGACTATAAATTCTTTCCCTCATTTCCCCAGTGGCCATCAATCCTGCTTTTTCTGTGCCTTATTTTTTTATTATTTTATTCGTTCACGGGATGTGGGCGTCGCTGGCGAGGCCAGCATTTATTGCCCATCCCTAATTGCCCTCGAGAAGGTGGTGGTGAGCCGCCTTCTTGAACTGCTGCAGTCCTTATCCCCTCTGTAAGACAAGAAAATTGAAATGTAAAGAGCTGCCTTGATCTTTGCCAGACAGAAGTATCCCCATTCTGTTAATCATTCATTGCCTCTGTTCACTCGTTAATGTCTTACTTGTTAGCATGGGTTTAACTGGTTGCTTAGTGTGTTATTGATCCTGCTGCTCTACTGCGTTGTTATAATAGGTCACATTTTATCACTGGTCCGGGAAACAGTCAAATCTAATCTTCGTAAGCCTGCTTATTAACATTCAAAAAACTTAGGCAATGTGCAGTTAACTCTTGATGAGCCTCCACCAGCAATTCCTAGGCGTTTGATACGTGTTTAGAACGTCACTGTTTTTTTGTGCTTATTCCCTAATCTCAGTTGTTTTTTCTCTTTCACATTCATTTTGGTTTATTTGCCGAGGCCCCGTGTGCCCTCTCAGGTGGACGTAAAAGATCAGAGCAAGGGTGTTCTCACCGGTGTACTGGCCAATATTCATCCCTCAAACAACATCACTAAAAACAGATGATCTGGTCATTATCTCATTGCTATTTGTGGGACCTTGCTGTGCACAAATTGGCTGCTGTGTTTCCCTACATTACAACGGTGGCTACATTTCAATGGTTGTAAAGTGCTTTGGGACGTCCTGAGGCTGTGAAAGGCGCTATATAAATGCAAATTCTTTCTCTTTCTTTCTTAACCATCAGAAATCCAAAAATCCTTCAGGATACAAGACTAGAGGGGTGATTTTGCAAAGCCCCTCTCCCGCTTTGGAGCCTCCTTAGGCAAGAACGCTGGGGCCAATTGTAACTTCAGTGTGAATGAAAAGCAGGCGGTAGCGGATGGGCAGCCCATTATACACCGGCCGATTGTCCTTCCCATTAACTTCAATGAAAGTTACAATCAGGCCTGAGTTCTCAGGATTGGTCCTGTTGGGTTATAGCCCCACCTCTGACCCATAGCCCTGTCTAGAAAGCCTCCAATTCCAAAAGTCTTGCCTCGCAAAATGACCTGATAGGAGCGTGAAATTATCACAGGTAAATGTTAATTTCAACACTCCACCTAATTTAACATTTTGTCACCTGCGTTACACAATTTCAGCCGTTATACAATCTCAGATTGCACGCAGGTGAATGACTTTCCACATGCGTGCTCCCAGCGCGGAGCCTCAGCTTGCCAGGTGTGCAAATCAGGAGCTCACGAGTTTGTTCCCTAAAGAAAGAAAGAATGACTTGCATTTATACAGCACCTTTCATGACCTCAGGATGTCCTAAAGCCCTTTACAGCCAACGAAGTACTTTTTGAAGTGTAATCATTGTTGTAATGTGGGAAACACAGCAGCCAATTTACGCACAGCAAGCTCCCAGCAATGTGTTAATGAACCGATAATCTGTTTTATTGATATTGGTGGAGGGATGAATATGATAATCCCTACAATTTAACGTTCATTAATGGACAACAAAAAAAACTGGTGGGTGGGGGGGGGTTGCGGGGACGGTTGTCGCAATTCCAATTTGCCAATCGATGCTGGGCGAGATTCTGAACAGTCAGAGGATCAATCCAATTGTACAAACGACCCTAATGCAGACAAGTAAAAAAACCTTCACCCAATGTGATCTTATCTGGCGGGCATGAATTGGGCATCTGTAGATGAGCAATCAATGAAATACTGCAGTACACAGAGTCCTGATGCTCTCGTTCACTCAGCACAGTTCTCAAGTCGTTGGTACTTCCCTCCATCACTGAATTTATTGTGGGTGCCTCCTCACTCTTCGCTTTTTTTTAAAATCATGTTTGTCTTCCAGCTGAATCAACAAAGACAAATATGTTATCATTTGTAATTTTCTTCATTTCTCCTCTTCTGAAGGCATTCACCACATTTCCTGTGCTGTGTTTCAATAACTTCCAGTTAATTGATCAGTGCGGTAGATTTTTGATGTGGTCATAAACCCCCCGCCACCACCCCGTCCCGGAGGTTAGCTCCATCTGCGCGCTACTCCCCTGCGTTATTCCCCATCCGTGTCACTCCAAATCATTGAACTATCCATTTATTTTAAATGGGTTAAGGCTGTTTAAAATAGCACAGGCAGGGATCTAATGCAAATGTGCCAACCATCATCAGAGGGAAGCTGGTAAGTGGAACAAAAGGCATTTACACACAAGGAGCGGGACCTAGCCTTGGCTGTCCCAATGCACCTCCTTTTGGCTGGCTAGAACGCAGCATTTGGCTTAAGCTTCAGAGTAGGACCTCTGATGGCCCACTCAGACAGGACTGGTGTATCGTTGGAGGGAGAAAAACATGACAGCTATTTTTAGAAAAGGCATAAACAGAAAAGAAAAATTGCAAGTTCGGTTTGTTATATCAGGAAAAGATACAGGAAATCCTGTGTCCGCAGGATTCTCATTTCTGATTTGATACAGTGTAAGGAAATATAATTTCCACACAAATTTAATAATAGTGCTTAAAAACACATAACCATGCTATCTAAGGCAAAAACAGTGAAATGGGCCTGTATGTCCGAATATGTCACTCGGCAACCACATTCCAGAATCAAGGAAGAACAATAGATGGCCCCTTAGTACTTTAGGGAACCATCTATGAGTCCACATGTATTTTTGATATGTAACTTTTACTGTCTTAATATGATCACTTTTCTGTGTTAATCAAACAGTATATGGAATATATTCACACTTGTGGGTTTTGTAAGTTTTATAAGTTTTAAAAGGCCTTTTGCTTCTCAGGTAATTGACAAACTGGTGGAGATTGCGAACATAAACAGTTGCAGCCACAGAATGAGACAGATGTCCGAGCTGCTAACACAACAAGTCCAAAGCACCGACTTCGGCCTCGAAGTAAAGGCAAGTTGGAGGGGCAGGCCCCCTCTAGTGCTGGAAGCCTATGATTGGTCAAACAGGGGGGGGGGATGAGATTTTTGAGGGCCGCTCAATCACCCCTTGCCCACGAAATGTCGAGGGAAGAGGTGGGCTGACCCTTCTTCCGTTGTCTTAAGAGATACACGACGCCTCATTGGCCACCTCGCCCTTTAGAAAGACCCTGATGGGGTACACACCCTGTGCCTGCCCCCAAAAGTGGTATAAGAGAGAGACCCCTTTCAAAAGTCAGATGGCAGAGAAGTGATGGTAGAAAAAAAAGTTGTGGTGAAGAGAAGATGTAGAGGGAAAAAGAAGTTAAACGAACAGGACCGAAAGTTACAATCTCCACCCAGAGAATGAAGAGGTAATATGATTCCTTGTTTTCTGATAATTACTGTTTAAGTACTTGCATGTATTGATCCTTGCTTTTGTTGAAATAAAAGATCATCACTATAACCAATTGGTGTCAGGTCAAACTACATAAATCTTACAACAGTTACATGCACACAGAGCACTGAATAAGAAAGGATATAATTTTACGAATTTGCTGTTAGTGTTGAGAAACAAAGCTCTTTTCACTGACTGGACACATCATGATTCCTTGACTTGGTTTCGGAACACCGTACACGTGAAAGTAATTGTGACTATTAGCACTGATAACGGCTGGTAATTATTGACCAAACTCCAAAATAACCCGATGACAGTGGATTTTCAATCATTATCCAATGAGATTTAATATAACACGGCATCAGGAAGCTGGGAACAAGCTGCACAAAAATAATGCTCAACTCGCTGAAACAAGGATCATTAATAGTCGCTCCATCAACAATGAGACGATGAGCTCGGCAAAGCTGGTGGACAAGGTTGTATACAGATGAAGACCTTTGAGATCATTGCAGTTGTTTGCCAGATTAGAAGGAAATAAGGAATGAGAGTGAAAGAAATCCCCAGTCTAACCTTTAATACTTTCCAATGAATAGTTGAGAAAAACAATGAAAACATAAAGACAAAAATCATTCATTGATTGTCTCATGGCCAAGACTCCAACACCATTAATCACTCAACTGAAGTTTATCGATTCCATTTTTTTCTTATCTTCAGTTCATATCTCTTTTGTGCTGTTTTACTCCGTGATTTTATCCGCAGACGCATAACATAGCTGGGCAGTAAAATAAATTGAAGCTCCTTGGTTTTTTTTTTGACCCTGTTGTCCCCTTTCCCTGCCTGGGATTGACTGGGAAGTGGACTTTTATACAACTGCTGCCTACGATGGGCGGGACACACAGTTTGTGGTTTTCTTTGCTCTGAGCACACTGGTCGTGCATTAAATGAGAGTTCAGGTTTTTTTTTGCACCAGTTTACAGGAGTTCACGGAGCTCTCATTCTTGGAGATTGGGTGCGGAGTATTCAACGCATAACCGCGCAGTCAATCGGAAAGCACCTAATGCTGCCATTGTCTTATTAGCCGCCTACAATTATACAGAGCCCTCAGTAAGTCAATCCAGCTGCAGTGTGTACGAATTTAGTGTTAATAGATGGAACAAGGAGAACTCGAAAGCTGCAGATGATTGTGAATAATTTGGGGGTAATTTTAACTTTGTGCAATAGTGTTAGGAGAGAATGAAATATTTGCATTTATATAGCACCTTTTATGACCTCAGGGTACCCCAAAGCACTTTACAGCCAATTAAGTACTTTTAAAATGTAGTCACTGTTGGAAATGCGGCAACCAATTTGCACACAGCAAGGTCCCACAAACAGCAATGTGATAATAACCAGATAATCTGTTTTTTTTTAGTGATGTTGGTCAAGAGATAAATGTTGGCTGGGACATCGGGGAGCACTCCCCTGCTCTTCTTTGAAATAATGCTGTGGGATCTTTTACGTCCACTTGAGAGGGCAGAAGGGGCCTCGGTTTAACGTCTCATCCAAAAGACGGCATCTCTGACAGTGCGGCACTCCCTCAATACTGCACTGGGAGTGTCAGCCTGGATTATGTGCTCAAGTCTCTGGAGTGGGACCTGAACCCATGATCTTCTAACACAGAGGTGAGTGCGCTACCCACTGAGACACAAGTACCACTCCAAATGGCTGATATCGAATTGGCCGCCCATTATACACTATGCCAGATTTTCCCATTAATTAAAGTCAATAGAATGGAAAATTGGGCTATAATTGGGCGTATAACGGGCCGGCAATTTGACTTTGCTCGTTTTGCACCATCTCCCAAAGTTAAAATGACCCCCTGTGAGTGAAATGCTTTCTATGGGACAGAAGGGTGATTCATGACAAAACAGGGAAATTCAACATTGCAGAATGTTTGGGTCTTGAGAAGCAATGATAGCAATGAGGCAACGGCAGCCTTGGCCGTTCACATCTTTGTACAACCTCGTACTCGAGTTCAGTAAAGATATAATGGTGCACGCGCATGAACCCCAGAGTCGCTACTGAGCAAGGTTTGCGGTGCAGAAGCAGTGCTCCAGATGCTTGGATTGTTTTGGGAGGGGTCTGATCATATTCCCTGCTGGAGTTGAGTAAAGTTCCTGCTCTCCTCCATGTTCCGAACTCCGAGGCATGACAGACGGATTCCTCTGGGCCGTGTGGAAAATGGAGGTGGAACATTCTGTGAGGTAGGTTTGTGGCCAAAAAGGGACGTACCGGCAAGAGGAGAAGGTGCATACCTCCAACTGGCGGAGCCCCTGTTCGATGGGATAGGGTGTGTGTCCACGCTGTGGTGAGAAAATTGGTGAGTTGTGCTGCTCACTATGCCTCGTGTGAGGAGATCCTGGTATTTGTTATCCACCAAGTGATAACTACTCCCTCGCTTGTTAGTAGTGTCATAGGAACATAGGAACAGGAGTAGGCCATTCAGCCCCTCGAGCCTGCTCCACCATTTGATAAGATCATGACTGATCTGTGATCTAACTCCATGTACCTGCCTTTTGGCCCATATCCCTTAATACCTTTGGTTGGCAAAAAGCTATCTCTCTCAGATTTAAATTTAGCAATTGAGCTGGTATCAATTGGTGTTTGCGGAAGAGAGTTCCAAACTTCTACCACCCTTTGTGTCTTGCCCAATAAGTGACTATTCTCTTTGGAGGGTGGGTTAAGAAGGATCTTCTGGGGGTCAAGGTAGCTGAAAGATGATAGGCTGGCGATGGAAGTTTGGAACCAAGTCAACGGTCTGTGGCAGAGTTGGCAATCTGATGCCTGAATCAGGTGGCCAACAACAACAACAACAACAACAACAACAACCACCACCACCACCACCATTTATATAGTGCCTTTAACATAGTAAAATGTCCCAAAGCGCTTCACAGGAGCAATTATCAAACAAAATTTGACACCGAGCCACATAAGGTCATATTAGGACAGGTGAACAAAAGCTTGGTCAGAGCGGTAGGCCTTAAGGAGCATCTTAAAGGAGGAGAGAGAGCTAGAAAGTTGGAGAGGTTTAGGCAAGGAATTTCAGAGCTTAGGAGCTAGGCAGCTGAACACATGGCCACCAATGGTGCAGCGATGAAAATCGGGGATGCCCTAGAGGCCAGAATTGGAGGAATGCAGAGATCTTGGAGGGTTGTAGGGTTGGAGGAGGTTACAGAAATGGGGGGGGGGGGTGGGGGGCGAGGCCATGGAGGAATTTGAAAACCAGGATGAGAATTTTAAAATCGAGGCAAGCCAATGCAGGTCAGCGAGCACAGGGGTGATGGGTGACCGGTACTTGATGCGAATTAGGATACGGGCCGCAGAGTTCTTGGATGAGCTCAAGTTTACGGAGAGTGGAAGATGGGAGAGCATTGGAATAGTCGAGTCTGGAGGCAACAAAGGCATGGATGAGGGTCTGAGCAGCAAATGAGCTGAGGCAGGGGCGGAGACGGGCGAGTCGGCAGCCCATTTTACATCTCTCCTCATTTTTATTTCCATTTACTTCAAGATATATTGATCTGCATAATTTACCTGGGTGAGAAATGTGTTTTTTCAAAAACAGTCGTGCAATCCAATTTATAAAAACAAAATCCAACAATCGGAATGTTTTGTGTCGAATCAACATTTAATTGGCAGTGTGCACTATGCTCTCAAACCAATACAGAAAAGAGATGAGTTGTACCAGATCAGGCACTGTCAACAGGCAGCAAGCTATGGGAGGATGGCATAGCCTGGTTCTTTGCACTTATGACTAATCAATCCTATATTTGCATATTTATGCAGCTCAAGTCCTTTCAATTTGCATATTTGTGCAGTTTATTCCCTCAGATTTGCATATTTTTGCAGTTTAAACTATACTTGCATTATCATTCCCTTGGCTGCTAAGAGCTGCAGATGTTCACTTGCTTTCATTGAAGGGAAGTAAGGTTCCATTCAATAAAAGGCGGAATGCAACATTCTGTGGGTGAGTCAGTAGCTAGGGGACACAAATTAAAAATCATCACCAAGGAGAGGTTCGGGTTCCAGAGAGGATTGTTAGGGTATGAAACGCCCAATGAGAAACAGTGTTGGAAGCAGAATCCATAATGGCTCTGAAAAGGGAACTGGATAAATATTTGAAAAGTTTGAAAAGGTACAGATAAAAGGCAGGGGATTGGGAGTACGTGAGAGCCAGCACAAATGCAATGGGCCGAATGGCCTCCTTTTGTGCTGTAAAGTTCTATATACTTAGGAACATAGGAACAGGAGTAGGCCATTCAGCCCCTCGTGCCTGCTCCGCCATTTTGATAAGATCATGGCTGATCTGTGATCTAACTCCATATACCTGCCTTTGGCCCATATCCCTTAATACCTTTGGTTGCCAAAAAGCTATCTATCTCAGATTTAAATTTAGCAATTGAGCTAGTATCAATTGGCGTTTGCGGAAGAGAGTTCCAAACTTCTACCACCCTTTGTGTGTAGAAAATTTATATCACTAAAAGTGAGGTGTCTTTATGCAGCATCTTAGTGTATATATCCCCAGAATTTATATAGTCTACTTGCTCAATATGGTTTCCAGTGTGCTTTCCACGTGAAGTTTACAACCTTTTAGATCAATGTGGTGCTTGTCTTCTTGACCTTCATTAGCTGAGGGTGCAGAAGTAGTTGGCATCTATCTGTGCAAAATGGCAATCTATCTATAACACAGCCTACTGAGGGACTTCAGTTATGTGGAGAGACTAGAGAAGCTGGGATTGTTTTCCTTGGAGCAGAGAAGGTTAAGGAGATAGGGGCTTAAAATTATGAGTGGTTTCGATTGAGTAGATGGGGAGAAACTGTTTCCACTGGCAGAAGGGTCGGTAACCAGAGGACACAGATTTAAGATAATTGGCAAAAGAAACAGAGGGGAGATGAGGAGAAATTATTTTTCCTCCGCGAGTTGTTATGATCTGGAATGCACTGCTTGAAAGGTCAGTGGAAGCAGGTTTAATGGTGAGTTTCAAAGGGGAATTGGATAAATTCTTGAAGGGGAAAAATTTTCACGGCTATGGGGAAAGGGCAGGGGAAGTGGGACTAATTGGCTAGCTCTTTCACAGAGCCAGCGCAGGCGGGATGGGCCGAATGGCTTCCTTCTGTGCTGTATTATTCTACGATATACCTTCACTGGTGCCAGAAATATCATTAGTATTAATTGTTGAGGTCCTCACTGCTTTCAGTGTAGCCATTAGAAAGCATTGCCCAAAGCCTAATGTGGCACGCAGCTGCCACTGACATCACTGTCTCTACATGTGCCCCTACATGCATGGCATTGCTGGGTACCATCTCCTCAGGGTGCCCACTGATCCGGCAACCCTCCCTGATAGTTATCTGTAACTTTTCTTTCTTGACTCAGTGGTAGCTCTCTCCACTCTTCGGCATGGGTTCAAACCCCCAACTCCATAGACTCAAGTGCATAATCCAGGCCGACACTCCAGTGGAGTGCTGCACTATCAGAGGTACCGTCTTTCAGATGAGACATTTAACTGAGGCTCCCATCTGCCCTCTCAGGTGGATGTAATAGGTTCCATTGCACTATTTGTAGCAGAGCAGGGGAGTTGTCCATGGTCAACATATATCCCTGAACTGACACTACCAAAACAGATGATTTTGTCATTTATCTTATTGCTGTTTGTGGGATCTTGATGTGTGCAAATCAGCTGCCATGTTTTCCTACAATACAACACTGACGACACTTCAAAGCTTTAACTCTATGGTGGCCTCTGGAGTCACAGCTGTTGCTGATTCTTCATATATATGAGACTGTAATCATCCATTCTTTCAAATACGCCCCAAAGCGCTTTACAACCAATGAGATACTTTTGAAGTGTAGTCACTGTTGTAATATAGGAAATGTGGCAGCCAATTTGCAAACAGCAAGGTCCCACAAACAGCAATGATGTTAATGATCAGATAATCTGCTTTAGTGATGTTGGTTGAGGGATAAATGTTGGCCAGCACACCGAGGAGAACTCCCCTTTCCTTCTTCAAAATAGTGCCATGAGATCTTTTACGTCCACCTATGAGGGTAGGTGGAACCTTTGTTTAACATCTCATCCGAAAGACGGCACCTCTGACAGTGCAGCACTCCCTCAGTACTGCACTGAAGTGTCAGCCTGGATGATGTGCTCAAGTCTTTGGAGTGGGACTTGAACCCACAACCTTCTGACTAATAGCCACTTTGTGTAATTTATTTCATATTTAATAATCCTTTATATTTTTAATAAAATTCCTAAAGGTGCCCCCTTGTTACCGATTACCTGATTAATGGGAATATCTTTCACTTAATTGCCCTCTCAAACTTGTTTCAAAATTTCGATCACTTTATCATATCCATTGTGTGTAGTCCTTGCTTTTTTTTTTAAAAGTCTCCCATCATAATTATAGACTTTCATCCCTGGTATCGTGTCAATAAATCAATTTTGGAGCTCTTCCATGATTCCAACATCATTTCTGTAATGGGCTTCCCCAAAACCACACATAATACTTTAGCTGGGGTTTAGATTGCTCACTGCCTCCGTGCCTTTGAATTCAATGCCCCTAATATGAAACCCAGAATCCTATTTGCTTATTGAAGTGCATTGAGGAATTAAGGGACTTCTTAACACAGTTCAATAATCATCTTCTGGAAATGTGGTAACAATAGGGGACGTGATTGCCCCCAAGTCGTCAAATTAAGTCCCTTCAATGCTCAATGAAGGGCAATATCCTTTCCTCACAGGGTTATTCCGCATTATGTACAATTTTTGCCTGGGAAAGTAACATCAGACGTCATTAACACAGGATGATTGCACAATGCTTGTTTAATCCTGCATTACCTTCACTGTGTAATCACGGCAAATTCAATTTAAGTATCGTCAGACACCTCTTCAAAGCCTTCACCTTCTTTGTCATCTCTTTCCTCAATTATATCTATGTGAGTTACGATGATATAATTTTCCCTCTGTAAGTATTGAATGGTTTATACTTTCATGTTCAAATATGTAGGTAGGTATTGCAGTGTAGTGGTTATGTGACTGGACTAATAATCTAGTAAGAATGTGTGTTGAAATCCCACCCTGGCAGTTTGAGAATTATAATTCATTTTTAATAAAAAGCTGCTGTCAGTGAAAGTGACCATGAAGCTGTCAGATTGTCGTAAAAACTAATGTCCTTTAGGTAAGGAAACCAGCCAACCTTGCCTGGTCTGGGCCTGTATGTGACTCCAGTCCCACATCAACATGGTTGCCTCTTAACTGTCCTCTGAAATGGCCTTGCAAGTCACTCAGTTTAAAGAAGAAGGCCCACCATCACCTTCTCAGGGCAACTAGGGATGGGCGATAGTTGCTGGTCTTGCCAGCGAAGCCCTACAAGGGAAACTTTGGCCTCCTATGCTGTGGACTCCCTGCCACTTTCCCAAACATGAGGCCCCTCGAGACGAGCCTGCAAGCCGATCCTACCCCTTACCTTGTGTCAGCGGGCAGCCTCCGGGCCATGCGATATTCTGCTGCTTCCCATCGGCTTCTGTTCTGAAAGTTGGCCATCTGATTTATATACGACCCGTGAGTTAAAATAGTCCAGTTCCAATTTCTGGGGCAGCGGGTGGATTTCCAACTCAACTCGTTACCCACCCGCCCACAATTGGGTCCATCCTGTTTCTCAAAAACTCCTGTAGAAGGAGATCACAGTCTAGATCATGCTCACACTCACTGTCACTGTCACACTCACACTCACAATCACAGTCACACTCAGTCACAGTCACACTCAGTCACAGTCACAGTCACTGTCATGATCACTGTCAGAGTCATGGTCACAATCATAGTCACAATCACAGCTACAATCACAATCACAATCACAGTCATAATAACAGTTACAATCACAATCACAGTCATAATCATAGTCACAATCAGAGTTACAATCACAGTCACAGTCATAATCATAGTCACAATCACAGTCACAATCACAGTCATAATAACAGTTACAATCACAATCACAGTCATAATCATAGTCACAATCACAGTCACAATCACAATCACAGTTATGGTCACTGTCACAGTCAGAGTGACAGTCAGAATCATGGTCATGGTAACAGTCAGTCCCGATCACAGTTATGGTCACAGTCAGTCACGGTCACCATCAAGTCACAGTAACAGTCCGTTACAGTCACAATCATGGTCACGGTAACAATCAGTGGCGGTCACAATGTGATCACGGTCTCTGCACAGCTAAGTTAATGGTTGGTTCATGTTAAATAGCGAGCAGCTCATCAGCTCACCAACATTGTAGATACATCCTCAACAGACAGTTTCAGAACAGCAAAATTACCAAATTCATATATCATGATAATGCCAGAAGGAAAATCAGGTGCAACGACCATTTTGATCGTTGAATGTTAAACATAATCTGAAGGATGAGTGAATTGCTGCATTTCATCAAAAGAGGAAAATCTACCCTCGTATTCTTTAGCTCTGAAAGGCTGGTCTTCTCTTTAACATGATGTGGAGATGCCGGTGATGGACTGGGGTTGACAATTGTAAACAATTTTACAACACCAAGTTATAGTCCAACAAATTTATTTTTAATTCCACAAGCTTCCTCCTTCATCAGGATGTCATTTCCACACCGTTCACCTGACGAAGGAGGAAGCCTCCGAAAGCTTGTGGAATTAAAAATAAATTTGTTGGACTATAACTTGGTGTTGTAAAATTGTTTACAATTCTCTTTAACAAACAGTAGATGGCAGGACCGATACAAGATTTTGTTTTCCTAAGTGTAGGAACTGAATTTGATTTTTTAATTGCATATTCCACTTTGCTAATAGCTGGATAACACAGGATGTCATTATGTACTGATTTGACATTGAATAGTTTCAGTTTGCTGTTTAACCAGCTGCATTGAATTTCTGAGGTCGTGCAGCTATCATTTGGCTTTTGTAAAAGGGTTATGATTAATATGCAATCCATATTTGTGTTTGAAAATCTAACTATTGATTCTGTAAGAAAGAAAGAACTTGCATTTATACTGCACCCTTCCCATCCTTAGGACACTCCAAAGTGCTTTACAACGAATGTGTTACTTTTGAATGTACACTGTTTTGAACGTACAATGCAAGCTGACTTACATTGGCCCTCAGTCCGGCAATGCCTCAATTATAAAATTCTCATCCTTATGTTCAAATCCCTCCATGGCCTCACCCTTCCATATCTCTGTTACCTCCTCCAGCCCTACAAACCTCTGAGATCTCTGTGCTCCTCCAATAATGGCCTCTTGAGCGTCCCCGATTTTCATCGCCCCACCATTGGCGGCCGTGCGCTCAGCTGCCTAGGCCCTAAGCTCTGGAATTCACTCCCTAAACTTCTCTACTTCTCTCTCCTCCTTTAAGGTGCTCCTTAAAACTTATCTCTTTGGCCAAGCTTTTGGTCACCCGTCCTAATATCTCCTTATGTGGCTAGGTGTCAAATTGTGTTAGATAATGCTTCTGTGAAGCGCCTTGGGATGCTTTATTAGATTAAGGGTGCTATATAAATGCAAGTTGTTGTTGTTGAAGTACAGTCACTTGTTGTTAAGTATGTAGAATGCAGCAACTAATTTGCACACATCAGCAGGTGAATGAATGAAAGACCAACCAGTTAATCTGTTTTTGATGGTGTTAGTTGAGTGAAGAATATTGTCCTGGACACTGGGAGGACTCTGTTTTTCTTTGAAACGTTCCACAGAAACTTTTACATCCACTTAAGCAGGCAGACAGAGCCACGGTTTATTATCTCATCTGAAAGATTGCACCTTTGACAATGCCGCACTCCCTCAATATTGCACGGAAGTGTTGAACCAGGTTAAATCCTGGAGTGAAGATTAAACTCATAACCTTCTGACTCAGAGATGAGAATGTCACCAATTGAGCCAAAATGACGGATTAATGTGTTTAACTACAAATGGAATTGCATAAATACTTTTATAAATCTACTTCAAGCAAACTTAAATAATATAACTATTAATTAAAGAATGAAGATCTCTCTGATAGGTGAAATCCTACTTGAAGTAATTGTTTCCAAATACAAATTTTCACTGATCTGAATACATCAAAGGCCGTAATAGAGATTCTGCTGTTTGTGGGATCTTACTGTGCGCAAATTGGCTGCCGAGTTTCTTGCACTACAACAGTGACTCTACTTAAAAAAAAAGTAATTAATTGACTGTGAGGCATTTTGGGACATCCTGAGGTCGTGACAGGAGCTATAGAAATGCAAGTTCTTTCCTTCATCGCCAAGGGGACAGTTTGCAGCTTTCACAGAACAGCAGAATCCATCCCCAAATAACCGATAAAGATCCCAGAATTCCGTGTCATAAAAATGGGATCAGACTTGTACAGTCGCCATTAACTGAACTGTAAATGGACAAAATCACGGAAAACAAGGACCGAAGCATCAGTAATAGATCTCAGAATCCCGTGTAATAAAACCATAATTTGACCTATTCGGGCACTTGTGAACGAGTGACCTTGACCATCCGTATCAAAGTCCATTTATTGTGCACCATTCTTATCAATGTTTCATTCAAAGCGCAGGCATAATTTGCATTAGTTTTCATCAAGGTTTGTTTTTAGAAGTGCCTTAGAAACAGAAAATCCTGGGTTTTTTTATTCCTATATTACTGGGGTTTTTTCTCAGCTGCTGGTTATGTCATGACACACAAATGCGTTTTACAACTCCTGTTGTGACCTGCTCACTGTGATTTACAAAGCGCATAAACGGCAGTAAGACAGCCTCAAAGAAATAGACCCAATTTCACCAGAATCCCACCAATCTGATGGAATAAGCCAGCTGATTGAAATTGACTTGAGTCCAAGCCAGCCGAACAAATCACCTCAAAACAATATAAGTAATTGGCTGTTTTTGAACATTCAAATTATCTTTCTTAAAGGATGCTTAACTGTAACTCAAATGGATTCGCTGTGCGAGTCGGTATGTGATGGGGTTAAAGGAAAACACAGGCTAGCTCTCCAGTGACAGTGAGTTACAGCCATTACTTCATGATTGTGAAGGGCCAATAATTCAGGAATGCCGCAGCCATTAGTGAATCACAATGCCATTCTCCACGAAGGAATGACTAACAGTGAAGCACTATTTTCCTTCTTGGTGTGTGATTCCCAATGGAGCAGTAACTATTTCATGGCCACACAGACTCCAGTAACCCAATCAGATCCACGGAAATCCTTTCCGCCAAGGCCATTTATGACAAGTATTGACCGTGAAAAATGCTAAGTCTGTTTTCAAATGAGTTTGACAATTCCGTTAGAAACTAGTTGACATCCCCTGGCGTTGCTTATGGGTAGATTAAGGTCTGGAGCTTGGTTATGGCCTGTAAAGTCTTCAGATATTCCTGAAATGGCCTAAATTGGCACATCCTAAGATCAATAAGAGGCTAATTGCTGGGGGATGTTTCTGCAGATTGACGGGTACTTGAAAATTCTGGGCTCCTGTTGTAGAGGCTAGATTAGAGTGACATAACAGAGGTCTTTAAAATTATGAAGGGGCTGAAGAGGGTAGAAGTTTCCACTTGTGGGGGGGTCCAAAACTAAGGACCATAAATAAAAGATAGTCACCAATAAATCCAATAGGGAATTCAGGAGAAATTTCTTTACCCAGTGAGTGGTGAGAATGGGGAGTGGTTGAGACGAATAGCATAGATGTATTTAAGGGGAAGCTAAATAAGTAGATGAGGGAGAAAGGAATAGGAGGATATGCTGGCAGGGTTAGATGAAGAGGGGTGGGAGGAGGCTCGTGTGGAGCATAAACGCTGGCAAAGACCAGTTGGGCCAAATGACCTGTTTCTGTGCTGTAAATTCTTTGTAATGATCAAGGTCAGAAAAAAAACAGCAGGAAACTACTGGCTTTCTTTACCAACACTTTAAACTCTTTTAAGTGTGATAGTCATGTGCTAGTTGCAGGAATTTTAAATAGCAGAATGCACACCATGATCTTTTATGGGCTTATTTATATAAGCCCATAAAAGTATCCAGCACTATCCTATCTTTACAATTCCCCAATTGGCTATGGGGAGAGAGCATGGCAATTTGATTATTTTTGGATTGCTTTAGCAAAGAGCCAGCACAGGGGCAGTGGGCTGAATGGCCATCATCTGCATTGTAAACCTTTACGGCTCGTTGGTTTTAATGACTGCCATGTGATTTAAAGAAACAAAGAACTTGCCTTTATAAAGCACCTTTCATGATCTCAGAACATCCCAAAGCCCTATCACCATATCCTCCAATCCTTTCACCCTCATCTATTCATTTAGCTTCCCCTTAAATAGCAACTAAGTACTTTTGAAGTGTAGTCACTGTTGTGATGTAGGAAACGCAGCAGCCAATTTGCGCACAGCAAGATCCCACAAACAGCAGTGAGATAAATGACCAGGTAATCTGTTTTAGTGATGTAAGTTGAGGGATAAATATTGGCCCAGGACATCAGGGAGAACTTCCTTGCTCTTCTTCGAAATAGTGCCCCGCAAATTGGCTGCCGTGTTTCCTACATTACAACAGTGACTACGCTTTAAAAGTACTTCATTGGCTCTAAAGCGCTTTGTGACATCCTGAGGTCATGAAAGGTGCTATATAAATGCAAGTTCTTTCTTTAAAAATGATGCAAGCACATACATGCAGTGATCCAATGATTCTTGGTGTGTGTTTTGGGGCCGCATCATTAAAAAGAAATGATCCATGGCCAATGTATGCTCAATCTTAAATGTTATAGTAGCATTTCACTTCTGGGCTGAGTGCCATATTTATTATGGAGTGCACTTATCAGGACATCTTTTATATTACTAACTGTCTCTTAAGTTTCCCTATATTACAACAGTGACTACACTTCAAAAGTATTTCATTGGCTCTGGGACGTCCTGAGGTTGTGAAAGTCTCTGTATAAATGCAAGATCTTTCTTCTTTCCTCCTAGCTGCAAATGGCACTGTGCCCTCCAGGGCAGAGCTCTGCCTCCCAGCTGTTTAAATATTAATGAGTGGGAATGTTTGCTTTCTCGAGATACTAAAAAAAAACACTCTGCAGTACGTGGCATTAAGTGTCCAGGAGTTTTTTTTGTTTTAAACCTGGCTTCGCAATACAGTTGCGTCAAACCCAAGTGATGTGTGAGGATGTCCCAGAGGGAATCTCACCTCTCTTGGTTTTAGTGACTTCAGGTCAGAACCTAATTCCAGAGTTAAGCTGTCGTTTTTGTGAAACTGCTTTACTTCAACATTTGTAAACAATTTTACAACACCAAGTTATAGTCCAGCAATTTTATTTTAAATTCACAAGCTTTCGGAGGCTACCTCCTTCCTCAGGAAGGAGGTAGCCTCCGAAAGCTTGTGAATTTATAATAAAATTGTTGGACTATAACTTGGTGTTGTAAAATTGTTTACAATTGTCAACCCCAGTCCATCACCGGCATCTCCACATCATTACTTCAACATGGAAGTGGCTACCTAACTGCACCATAATTCAGTTGAAAATGCATCCATATTGTCAGATTAAGTTTGCTTAATTAAAACAAAAATGTACTGCGGAGTACTTGCAAACTATATTTTAAAATAACAGCGCAGAAATTGGGAGAATTCATTGCTAGTACAGAGCTTCAGTAGATTATGGGTGCAGGTCAGAGAAAGAGCTACAACATGGTTTATCCATTGCTCTGATAGGTCCCAGTGTATTCATCAATCACTGTGAAAGGTCACACTATGTTTTTCAGTGCCTCTGAAGGTTTCCAATGTGTTTGACAATCCCTCTAGTGGGTTTCAAGGTGTTCATTGGTCCCTCTGATGGGTCTCAGTATGTTTCTCAGTCCCTCTGGTTGGTCCCAATGTGTTTATCCATTCCTCTACCCCGATGGGCTGTGGATGCTGAGTCGTTGTGTATATTCAAGGCTGCGATTGATAGATTTTTGGACGCTAAGGGAATCAAGGGAGATGGGGATCGGGCGGGAAAGTGGAGTTGAGGTCAAAGATCAGCCATGATCTTATTGAATAGTGGAGCAGGGTCGAGGGGCCGTATAGACTACTCTTGCTCCTATTTCTTACGTTCTTATGTAAAGGTGATTCCGACCCCCCAGAGCCAATGAAATACTTTTGAAGTGTAATCACTGTTGTAATATAGGGAAACTTAAGAGACAGCTAGTAATATAAAAGATGTCCTGATAAGGGCACTCCATAATAAATATGGCACTCAGCCCAGTGTAGCAAGGATCTGTGCCGTAACTGGATCCTCAAATAGAAATAGGTTGCCTGTAGGAACATAGGAATTGCTAGATGTAAAAAGACCAAGATCCATCTAGTTCATCTTCTACCATCCTGGTAATCACACGATACCACAATAATGGAGTTGTTGACTAATCAGAGCAATCAATCTCTCTCAATGAGTCTACAACAGACCCAGACATGAGGTGAGGAAAACCCCCAGTGGCGGAGTGCTTTGGGAACCACAGGTCCAAAGTCACCTGTTCCTCACAAGCCTCCGACACTCACCACACGTCATGTCTCAAATTACTCATACACTGTCTCCCAAAATATTATTTTCTGAAAGAAATCCATCTAATTTGCATTTGAATTAATCAATACTAAGTATGGTGAATGACTTTGCATAATGAAGTAGAAAATACAGCCAGTGGTGTTACCGTACGAATGTTACACTTGCTCGTATCAAACACTTTTCTCCTCTATTGCGACAGAGCCATTGGCCCATTTAAAATAAATGGGTTAACCCCCATCGTCAAAATAGCGGAAAAAGGGATTTGCGATGAATGTGTTAAAGCATTTGTACGCTAACGCTGCGGACAGTCGTTCTTATGTGTCACATTCTTTAAGGATTCCGTTATACATTGGGCCAAAATTTGCAGAAAAAATAACGGCATGTGAATGATGCTCGCTGTAATTAAGGTGCAAATGGACCAGCAATTTTCAGCGAGGAAGACATACCCCGTGAATTGCGGATCGCCACAAGTTGCTGGGCGATTTGCGCCGTTCCGCCATTAGCTTCGCGAAAACGGCACCTCGCCCTCAACCTCCCCATGAGTTTCATGAAGTTGGTGCATTTGCACATTAATTGCCCATTAAACTCACCACAGAAAGTTAAGGCTAGTAATTAGTACCCTTTTAACGACGTGATAATTGTTAATTACTGCCAATCAACCTCTCTGGCTCAGAAAGTGGACAATTTAAACTGTGGAGTCTCATTCCTTCAGGTTGTGAATTGTTGTTGGAGATTTTTTAAATGTCCATTATTTTTCTTAGTTTTCCTTTCTGCCTCTTGTTTTTCTCTCTCTTAACCCATTCTTTCATTCCCTCTATTTATTTCTCTTTCTGCACCGGATTTGATGCTAATTCACCCTCCTTCTCAGTCCTTCCTCTGTTTCTTTCGCAATCCTTAAATCTCATTGGTTAAGGAGATAGATTGTTGGTCCCGTCGTTCACCAAGGTCCCAGATGCCTCGTTGCCCCCGTTGTGCCGTTATTAGCTCACACTTCCAGCGAGTTACATGGCAAAACATTTCTGAGGTGAAGGGTGCAGGAAAAAGTCTAACTAACTGGGCATGACACGAGATGGCCCACTCCAGCAAAGTCTGAGCCAATTTGTCTTGTTTTCCAGCCATTGCATCAGAAGTGCTATCCCATTAGTGCAGAAGAATATTTTGAGGGACATGTCTTCAAATGAAATGTTTTATTTGATCAGCAAAGACGGATTTAGGGTTTTAATTTCTTTCAAATTAGCTGCACTTATTGCAAATAGAATTGTTGCAAGATTAAAAGCATTGTAAACTTTCATCTACAATTGGAAATCTTATCAAAAGAAACAACACAATAAAGAGCAGCTTCTCCCTCTGCCCACATACTCTGCATTCTGCAGTGCTAACATTTGGGAGACGCCTAGTAAATCAATGGTCTCCAGGGGAGAGTTTTAGAATGTTTTAGAAAGACTTGCATTTATATATAGCTCCATTTATGGCCTCAAGACATCCCAAAGAGCTTTACAGCCAATGAATTACAAACAGCATTGCGATAATGACCAGATAATCTGTTTTAGCGATGTTGGTTGAGGGACACTGAGGAGAACTCCCCTGTTCATCTTCAAATAGTGCCATCAGATCTTTTACGTCCACCTGAGGGGACAGAAGAAGCCTCGGTATAACATCTCATCTGAAAGACGGCACGTCTGACAGTGCAGCACTCCCTCAGTACTGCACCGGGAGTGTCAGCCTCGATTTTGTGCTCAAATCTCTGGAGTGGGACTTTAAACCACAACCTTCTGACTCAGAGGTGAGAGTGCTACCGACTGAGCCATGGCCGACACCTATCAATATTTCATAACCTGTAGCCATAAAAACAAAATCAAATATAGTATAATTCGAGTCACACCAAAAAGCCACGACAAAAGTCACACCTGCGACCGAGGCCCAAAAGGTGCTGGGACAAGCCTTTGCTCAGTCATTCACAGTGAGGCCACATTGACCTGCCGGGATTTCTTGCCTGAACTTACCCCAACCAGCTTGATGGTGAATGACAGCTACAGAATCTCGTGAGTCAGTTGGCAGTGGCCCAATCTCACTGTGTGATGAACAAAGCTGGAAGGTTAGTCTCCAGGTAATTTCATCTGTGGAAAGTTCAGCTCTAGGGAAAAGTGTGCTGCAAAAATAATATCTCCAGCTCACTGTTTATTGCACATTACAGGTATTAAAGTCTATCTGAGCCTTATCCTCCTGAGTAACCTTTAAAAACCATTGACTTCAGTGAGAAAGAAAATTAGACAGGATGTAAAACTGACAGTCAATTCCCTGTCTTCCATTTTGCACTACCTCCCAAGATCAAGTCCAGCCCAAATCTGTTTTAAACTACTATGTTGAATTTTCTGTCCTTTCATTCTGAACCATCCCTTCCTGTATTCTCTTCCCCATACAACAAAGACTAAAAGCTTGTCAAAAATATTTTTGGACCTTTGAAAAGGTCCATCTTTATTCTCCTATGCAGTCAGTTCCCTTTAAGTGGGTGCATGCCCTTAATTTTTGGCAGCAGCCCTTTAAGCACTTGTTTGTTTAACTCCCCACTCCCATGTTGTCACATCTCCCGTGCAAGGCACTGATGAGATAGGGAGCTTATTTAAATGGTATGCATGAGCTTCGTGTTTCATATCTGGTGAGTTTAACTCCCAACTGTGCCAACATGGTACACAATTCAGTGCAAATGCACCCCTAAGAGTCGGACCTATGGACTAGGAACAAATACCGATCGTTCGGACTAACGCAGTCACATCAGTACAGTGAGACACAAAAGACGAGTGAGCACATGTGTGTACTCACTGTACAGGCTTGTCTCTGAGACAGACTTCAGCTGAAAGCCATCAATGTTCAATCAACCATGTTTTCTATACAGTCGACATATAGCCTTTCAGCTCTGGGGCACACAATGCATTTCAGCTTCCAACAAAAGCCATACACTCAAAGAACGAACGCACAATGTTAAAAAAAAGACTTGAATTTAAATAGGACCTTTCACGACCTCAGAACATCCCAAAGTGCTTTACAGACAATTAAGTACTTTAGAAGTGCAGTCACTGTTGTAACGTGGGAAACACGGCAGCCAATTTGTGCACAGTAAGGTCCCACAAACATCGATGTGATAATGACCGGATAATCTGTTTTTTAGTGATGTTGGTTGAGGAATAAATATTGGCCAGAACACTGGGGAGAACTCCCCTGCTCTTCTTCGAAATAGCGCTGTGGGATCTTTTACATCCACCCGAGTGGGCAGATGGGGCTGGTTTAACGTCTTATTTGAAGGACAGCACCTCCGACAATACTCCCTCAGTACTGCACTGGAGTGACAGCCTGGATTTTGTGCTCAAGTCTGGAGTGGGACTTTAACGGGCAACCTTCTGATTCAGAGGAGAGAGTGCTACCCACTGAGTCACGGCTGACATCACTGTACGTGGCAATGCCAGATTATTGTGCTCTACGACAGAACATTCTAAGAATCCCTTCAATCTTTGCAAGTCTAAAATAACTGACAAGCACCTGTGTCAACCATGAATTGTAATCTTTCAGACGTAAAAAACCTGCTGCAGCTCACCATTGTCAGTAAAGTACCCTGCATTTACAGACTCACCACTTAAATAGGGAACACAAGATAGCGTGCCGTGACTGGTGTCTGGGCAGAACTGTCTTGCACTCAACGAGAGGTCTGAGTGCACAATCAATAGCCATACCAGCTTTGCTAGGTACAATAATCAATTGATCCCTCTGTTCCAGTGAGAGAGAACAGGACAAGTCTTCATGAAGCATAATGAAAATATTGCACTCTCTCTCTCTCTCTCTGTCCTGTGTTTATGAATGTAATAATAAAAGCCTGCCTGAATTCTCATTCGATTTGGGAGTGCAGGTACCATGTACGAGAACTCGGTGACACAGAAAAATAAATGGTTTTGTCTAAGTTGCTCCTCTTGAAATTCTATCAAGAAGAATGGTTGAGAGTTGATGATTTTGGGGGACTCTGAAAGGCTGTCTGAGGATAAGCATTGAGATAATCAATTTTCTCCACATTAACTTTCCATAATTAGGCATCAGCAGTAGTTCAGTGTCGCACTCTCACCTCTGAGTCAGAAGGTCGTGGGCTCAAGCTCCATTCCAGAGACTTGAGCATATAATCCAGGCTGACACTTCAGTGCAGAACTGAGGGAGTGCTGCACAGTCAGAGATGCCATCTTTCAGATGAGAAGTTAAAACAATGCCTGTCCCCTCAGGTGGATGTAAAATATCCCAAGGCGCTATTTTGCAGAAGAGCAGGGGAGTTGTCCAAGGATTCTTGGCCAATATTTATCCCATCAACCAACATCACTAAAACAGATTATCTGGTGATTACCTCATTGCTGTTTGTGGGATCTTGCTGTGCGCAAATTGGCTGCCGCGTTTCCCACATCACAACAGTGGCTACCCTTCAAAAGTACTTCACTGGGAGATCGTGAGGTCATTAAAGGCGCTATGTAAATGCAAGTCTCTCTTCTTTATAATAGAGAGATTACACTCTTGTACTAATTGTTATTGTTGATCCTAGTGTAATGGGAATTCATGTCATTGTGTCCTGTCCAGTGCTGTCTTCGCCTGCACAGCTCACCTTCATGTCTGGCGTTGCCATTTACCTTTCAGTACCAGGTACAGGATGCAATGGTTTGTACCGTGAAGCAGAAACAACTGAATGAAACAAGCAGGTTTAGCTGATAGCCCAGCCCACCAGTCAGTATTCACAACGCAATACTGCGCACCATCTAAATAGTACACACTTTCAGGGCTGTTTCATCAGATTTGGAAAATGTGGTTTATTGTCTTACACCTACTCCAGCAATGTGCTGATTTCCAATTCCAAACAGATTGGTAACTTCTTTACCCAGAGAGTGGTTAGAATGTGGAACTCACTACCACATGAAGTAGTTGAGGCAAATAGCATAAATGCATTTAAGGGGAAGCGAGATAAACACGTGAGCGAGAAAGGAGTGGAAGGCTATATTGATAGAGTGAATTGAAGATGGGTGGGAGGAGGCTCGAGTGGAGCATAAACACCGGCATAGACCTTTTGGGCCGAATGACCTGTTTCTGTGCTGCACATTCAATGTAATAACCGGACGTGTCTTAACCTCAAATTGACTCTCGTTATCCTGCCTTAACACAAGGGAATAGAAGTCGAATCCTCAGTGCATTACACATTGCGTAAGGTATCACGTAGAACGGCCTATAACACACAGTTTATTAAAAGGAAGAAAGACTTGCATTTATATCACACCTTTCATGACCTCAGAACACCCCAAAGCACTTTACAGCCAATTAAGTACTTTTTTTGAAGTGTAGTCACTGTTGTAATGTAGGAAATGTGGCAGCCAATTTGTGCACAGCAAGATCCCACAAACAACAATGTGATAATGACCAGATAATCTGTTCTTTAGTGATGTTGGCTGAGGGATAAAAATTGGCCCAGGACACCAGGGAGAATTCCGCTGCTCTTCTTCGAAATAGTGCCATGGGATCTTTTACGTCCACCTGAGAGGGCAGACAGGGCCTTGGTTTAATGTCTCATCCAAAAGACAGCTCCTCCAACAATGTAGCATTCCCTCAGTACTGCACTGAAAGCATCAGCTTAAATTTTGTGCACAAGTCGCTGGAGTGGAACTTGAACCCACAACCTTTAATTAACTCAAGAGGTGAGTGTTCCACCCACTGAGCCACAGCTGACACCTTAATATACACAGTAGCACATGTACAATCGTGCCGGTTAGAGGCAGCTGCTGGGGAACCAGAGGTAATGGTCCCCGGCACTTGGGTAAGTGGTTAGGCGATTGGGGGGGTGGGGGAATTCCCGGTCAGGGAGGGAAATTCCGAAGCTGGGGATGCCCAAGGTTTCCTTGTGGGGCCCGGAGGAGCACTCCCTCACCTCTTGGCCCACAAGGCAATTTAAAAAAATAAATAACTTGCCTTATGGGGACTCTTCTGGGCCTGACTCCTGTTCTCAGCTTGTTTGGCCATGCGGGGAAACCACCACAGCTCAGCCCAACCCACTCAGACCTCGGGTTAAAATTGTAAATTGGCCTCGGTGACATCATCGTAGCCTGATTTGCATATTTAAAGAGAACCCGCTGGGCTTCGGGCAATTATCCTTGCCGTCTGCAATTTAAACAGGCTCGAGGGGCTTGAAGGCCCACTCCTGTTCCTACGTTCCCATGTGTCATTTCTAAAGTTATATTTTACCAAAAAGGGGCCAATCTAAAGAAAATAAAAAGATTGAATGTTCGCCACCATAAAAGTTCCACAGGAGAACTAACTGCAAGCAAAACACAATGCCAAATGATACCTTGTATTTATTATAGGTCATTTGCTGCCTCACTGTGTAGAACTTGTATAGATTGTGATTTGCTTTTAGCACTTATAGTTCCCTAAAATTGCAGACATACACAAAAGTTTATTCAATGAAAGAATCCAACATGTGGTGCAGGACGGCAGTCTCTTTTTTCTAGGTTATTCATTGGCTTAATGTTCAAAATCAGCTAGTTGAAGGATTCAGTTGTGGACGGTGTGTGTCATTTTCACTGAGAGTGGTAACTGTTTGGAGATTAAAGAGATCAGTCTGTTGGAGCACAACGATTTCACTGGTGAGACCAGGGTTTAATATTTACCTTCGCAGATGGAATAAGCAGCTTCCAAGTCATTTTGCATTCTTCACCTTAATTCTCCTTAAGGTTGCTAAAAGTTGTATTAAAGACTCGGGGCCATCTGCAATCAATAGACTTACCGATCTTCCTGGGAGTTGTTTGATCCTTTGTGTTTTTGCTGACCATCCTGTTTTGAGAAATCTATTTCCGTGAATGTTTTTTTTCTCTTTGGTCTAATATCCTTTGATTTTAGGGTGCATGTACGCTATAAGTTTAGCATTGGTGTAAACCAGTTTCCACCATGCTGCTTAACCAATGCTAAATAAGAAAGAAAAAAAGAAAAACTTGCATTTCTATAGCGCCTTTCAAGACCTCAGGACGTCCCAAAGTGCTTTACAGCCAATGAAGTACTTTTGAAGTGTCGTCACTGTTGTAATGTAAGAAACGCAGCAGCCAATTTGCACACAGCAAGATCCCACAAACAGCAATGAGGTAATGACCAGATAATCTGTTTTAGTGATAAATATTGGCCAGGACACTGGGAGAACTCTCCTGCTTGTCTTCAAATCGTGCCATCTTTTACATCCACCTAAGAGGGTAGACGGGGGCCTTGGTTCAACATCTCATGTGAAAGACGGCACCTCTGACAGTGCAGCACTCCCTCAATACCGCACTGGGAGTGTCAGCCTAGACTGGAGTGGGACTTAAACCCACAACCTTCTGACTTAGAGGCAAGAGTGCTGCCCTCTGAGCCAAGGCTGACACCTTCCACTTGACCAATTCTAAATTAAAATTTAAAAGAGATTTGGCCAATGAAGGCCAAAAACACAGGATGCAGCAAGAAAGAGCAGTCCAAAGTCAAAGAGAGGCCTTAATGAGCCTTTGAACACGGGCTCCCAGTGCACCACATGCTGGAGAGCCGCACTGAGGCCTGATAGCCTATGTCTAATGTGCCAATGTGTAAAGCCTCTATCGATGAGCCAGTGTCTGAAGCACCTGAACACAAATGGTGACTGGCATCACATTATCCACCCCTTTACTCACCTTTCACGGAGCTGTTGGCCAGGGGCTGCAGTAACCTGAGACATCAGCTGCTGACACACACAGGCAAGAGCAACTTTTGAACTGAAGTAACCTGAGTTCAGTCACTGGCCTGAGCTGGCTGGAACCGGTTTGAATTAGCTAAGTTTTGTGAAAGACAAAGGAGATGTGATAAGACACAAGTCCTCATTTAGAAAAGGAATAATGAGGTAATGCTACCTAAGTCCTTGGGACAGAGCCAATGAGGAGAAGACACAGGCTAGGCGAGCAAGCCTAAACCAAAGGGAGAGAGAGGCAGCACAGCTTGAAGAGATAAGATTCGGGATAAGAATGAAGAATCTGGGGCGTGGAGCCAGAGGGAAGACTCCCGAGACCAACCATCGCGGAAATGGAAGAACCTACGTCAGGGATGTAGAGACGACGTCGAGAGAGAGAGAGAACGGAACGCCTGGCCAGCGTCAGCTCTCCTTTTCGGGTATTATCCTTTATATTCTGTGACCACTCAGGGAGTGTCAGAGAAACCAAGTGGGTTTGCGTTTAGATCCTAGTTTGGGTATAAAACTGTATAACCTGGTGCAAACTGCATGTCTATATCTAACCAGACGTATAAGCTATATGTATATGATCTAACGGCGTGAATAAAGCAAATTGAGAGTTAAGAGAGAATTGACTCTTCTCCTCTTTGTACTAAGCCAGTAACCGTAACCGGTGACCTCCGGTCAACAGAGCGGAGCGTAACCTATGATGGGTTTGCAATCCCTGCGAGTGCTACTTAACAGGTTAACGATTCCACTAAAAGCAACCTCCATCTAACACAGTGAAATGCCCCACAGTTGGGCGTCTGACCTTTATGGGGGGAGGGAGATCAGGTGAGGTTATCTGAAAATGCAGTTGCATAGGTAGGTTTTAGGGAGGGGTTTAAGGGGGGGGAGGAGAAGTTTAGTCAGAGGAAAGGGTTTAGAGTGAAAGTTTCAGTGTGTGGAGGTGAGGCAGCTGAAGGCTGTTATTGTTGGTCACGGAGAGGCAAAGGGGAACATGTGTTTATACTGAACACACAGGAAGTTCATGGGATACCAGTTGCTAAAGTAAACATTGCAAGAAATCTGAGCCACCATGAGTTTGAGAGTTTTCAGATCAGCCCACAAGTGGGACATGCATTTTATCCCTCGTCTCTTCCTTATTTGGTTTTACAAAGAAAAGAAAGACTTACATTTTACAGCACTTTTCACAACCTCAGGAAGTCTCAAAGTGCCTTACAGCAATTAAGTACTTTTTAAAGTGTAGTCACTGCTGAAATGTAGGAAACGCGACAGCCAATCTGTGCACAGCAAGATCCCACAAACAGCAATGTGATAATAACCAGACAATCTGTTTTTGCATGTTAGTTGAGGGATAAATATTGGCCAGGACACTGGGGAGGACTCCCTTGCTCTCCTTTGAAATAGTCCCCGTGGAATCTTTTACATCCAGCTGAGATGGCAGACGGGGCCTCGGTTTGATATCTCATCCAAAAGATGACACTTCGGACTGTGCAGCACTCCTCTGGGAAGTGTTAGCCTAGATTATGGGCTTAAGTCTCTGGAGTGGGGCTCGAACCCACAACTTTCTGACTCAGCGGCAAGAATGGTACCCACTGAGCACGGCTGACATCTATATATTCGCTATTTGTGTAGCAGGCTGAGGTACAGTTTTGCAATCTGCGATTTCGAGAGTTTGTTGAATAAGTGACACACTTTATTTAACCTGTCAGATAATCCTCTTAATCTCTCCATTTGTTTCATTTTCATTTTTGTGCTTTTGTTGGTAGCTGGTGTCAGCTATTCTCACCTTGGTTGCTGAGTGTGGACTTGAGTCTCAAGAGCACGCATTCTGCTGATAGGATTTGTGCTCATGATTGATTTTATAACCAGAAAATGCAAACACGATCCCAATGCTTCACCAGCCTTCTGATGCCTTCTGCAGCTTTGTGGATCGCACGTATTTAAAGTACGTTGAAATTACATGAATATTTTAATAGCATGCCGTTCAGTAAAACACTGGGCTGTACAGCGATTTGCAAGTAAGATTTCAAACTGAAGAAGTGATTGCTCCAGAAATGCCACCCAGACAACGGAGCCCGTTTTAAAGATATAAGCACGGGGGGTCAGCACACGATTATCATTCTTCTGTGACCAGAGCTACAGATAGGCTAATTGTAGAAGTGAATCATAGAATCTTACACCAGAGTAGGAGGCCATTCAGCCCATTGTGCCTGTGCCAGCTCTTTGAAAGAGCAATCCAATCAGTCCCACTCCCCTGCTCTTTTCCCATAGCCCTGCAAATTTTTCCTTTTCAAGTATTTATCCAATTCCCTTTTGAAAGTTGTTATTAATCTGCTCCCACAATCTTTTCAGGCAGCGCATTCCAGTTCATAACAACTTGCTGCGTAAAAAAATTTCTCCTCGTCTCACCCCTCTAGTTCTTTTGCCGATTATCTTAAATCTGTGTCCTTTGATTATCCTGCCAGTGGAAACCATTTCTCCTTATTTAATCTATTAATCAACCTCAGAATTGTGAACAGCTACCTTTATTAAATCTCCCCTTAACCTTCTCTGCTCTAAGGAGAACAATCCCAGCTTCTCCCGACTCTCCACATAACTGAAATCCCTCATCCCTGGCACCATTCTAGTAAATCTCCTCTGCACCCTCTCCAAGGCTTTGACATCCTTCCTGACGTATGGTGCCCAGAATTGGCCACAATACTCCGGCTGAGGCCTAACCGGTGATTTATAAATGTTAAGCATAACTTTCTTGTTTTTGTATGCTATGCCTCTATTTAGAAAGTCCAGGATCCGGTATGCTTTTTTAACGGCCTTCTTGACATGTCCTGCCACTTTCAAATGCCTCTTTCTAGGTGACCGAGTTAATGAAATCTCGGCCTAGATTTTCGACACGGCCGAAACCGCTGGTGGATATGAGGCGAGTGACATTTCTGCCCGTGGCAAAGTTGCACCCCCTGATCCTGGCTGAATTTCCAGGCCAGCGTCAATTTGTTCACCTTGGCTACCTCCTCAGCCTTCTCCTGGGAAGGGCTACGTGTCTGACTCCCAGACCTCCTGCTGTGTTGCGTAGGGTGGCCAATCTTTTGAAATCCTGGGACTGTGTAGCTGAATCGATTGTCCTGTGATAAATGCACCCCCTCTATCACCCACAGCAATGCCACAAGATTCTCTTATTTACAGCATCGGCGAGGCACAAAAGATGGGAAATGTCTAATGTATGACATATTATGGTCATTTGCGTCTATTTATAACGTCAATTTTTGATGGAAAATGATAGAAGTCGGGTGAATGTGGGGAGACCGCGGATCAGCTCCTGAAGAATTTCCCCACATAGTCTACACCCAGCATTGCTCAAAGGGAAAATCTAGACCAAAAGCAAACTTCTACAGATGCTGGAAATTTGAAATAAAAACAGGAAAAGTGCTGGAAACACTCAGCAGGCCAGGCAGCATCTGCAGAGAGAGAAACAGAGTTAACGTTTCAGGTCGATGACCTTTCATCAGAACTAGGGTAACAGTTGTGGGGGGGGCAACATCATCCTGATCCCCCGACTCCACCCTAGCTCCCAATCTATTTTCCTTGTTTGGGGGGGATCTTTGGGGCTTGGAGGTGGGGGAGTCCCACTGCCAAGAATGATGCCCGCCAGGGCCAAAGAGAGATATGAGGCAATACAGTCCCCATGCTTATAATGGACATGTTGATGCTATCACGACTTGCCTGCTATAGGTGGTGGACTGTTCATATGCAGTCCCGTCCCTTGGAACACTTGTCTCGATGAGTCACGGATATCTAATGTAATGTTCTTGGTCTGGTCTTGCCATTATTCCTCTCGAGTATGAGTGTGGGAAATATTTAACCTTCTTTCATTTTGCTTCTTAGACGGTTTACATGAATTTGATTTCAGCCAAGGCAACAGGCCAGCTTGGTTGCTTCAATAAATCCCCTCTCTTCATTACACATGTTTAGGGTAAAAATGAATGTGCAGGTGATCTACATCACTTGTGATTATACGTCAACAATCGATCACAAACTGTAGCCCAACACCACTTAGATGGGATTAAGTACACACGGTAATTGCACCTTAACGAGGTGTAAACTACTCAATGATCAGCTGATCCTGCCCAAAATAGAATTACATAGAATCTACAGCACAGAAACAGGCCATTCGGCCCAACAGATCTATGCCAGTGTTTATGCTCCACATGATCCTCCTCCCACCCAACTTCAACTCACCCTATCAGCATAATCTTCTATTCCTTTCTCCCTCATGTGTTTATCCAGCTTCCCCTAAAATGTATCTGTGCTGTTCACTTCAACTACTCCATGTGTAGCGAATTCCACATGCTAACCACTCTCTAAGTAAAGAAGTTTCTCCTGAATTCCCTATTGAATTTATTAGTGACTATCTTATATCTATGGCCCCTAGTCCTGGACTCCCTCACAAGTGGAAACAACTTCCCTACGTCCTATCAAACCTTTTCATCATCTTAAAACCTCCAACTGGTCACCCTGCAGTCTTCTCTTTTCTAGAGAAAAGAGCTCCAGCCTGTTCAATCTTTCCTGATAGGTATAACCTCTCAGTTCTGGTATCATCCTCGTAAATCTTTTATGCACCCTCTCCAGTGCCTCTATATCCTTTTTATAATAGAGAGACCAGAACTGTTCACAGTACTCCAAGTGTGGTCTAACCAAGGTTCTATACAAATTTAACGTAACTTCTCTGCTTTTCAATTCTATCCCTCTAGAAATGAACCCCAGTGTTTGGTTTGCTTTTTAAAGGCCTGATTAACCTGCGTCGCTACTGCCAACGCACTTGGATAGAATGAGGCCGTCAGGGGTCGGAGAGGGGGGTGGTCAGAGATCATGGCAGGGGAGAGAGAGAGGCCGTGATCAACAGAAGGGAGGCTGAAGGCTTCCTTGGTGGGGGGGGAGCACTCCTGCTCCTCCTGGCCCACAAGGAGTGCTGCAACAGGCACGTGCCTTGTGTAGTCGGCAGCTCCCGCCTCCCTTTCACCGCCGGGTCTCCCGACCCCCCGGGAAACTCGCACGGCAACAGTGAATTTAAATCAGATTCCCAATTGCAGCATGGGAGCCTGATTTAAATATGATAATGAAGTGTCCCGCCTCTCCAAGATGGGACACTCGCACGGCTCGCTACCCACCACCGTAAAAATGGCGGCCAGCGCATACGCGTCAGATTGGGGCCGCGTTTCGTGATTTTTGGGTTTAACCATCCCCCCGACGTCCTCCCACCCGGCATGGGGGGGGGTGCAGGGTAAATATCGAGGCCTGTCTCTCTGTCTCTGTCTCTCTCTGTCTGTCTGTCTTTGTCTTTCTCTCTCGCTCTGTCTTTCTCTATCTCTCGGTCTGTGTTTGTATTTCTCTGTCTTTCTCTGTCTCTTTCTCTCTGTCTCTGTCTCTCTGTCTGTTTTTGTCATTCTCTGTCTTTCTCTCTCTGTGTCTCTGTGTCTCTGTCTCTCTCTGTCTTTCTCTCTCTCTTGCTCTGTCTCTCTCTATCTCTCTGTCTGCCTTTGTCTTTTGCTGTCTTTCTGTCTCTCTGTCTCTTTCTCTTTCATTGTCTTTCTTTGTCTTTCTCTGTCTCTCTCTGTTTCTATCCTTCTATCTCTGTCTTTCTCTCTCTGCCTATTTATGTCTCTCTCTCTGTCTGTCTCTGTCTTTCTCTCTTTGTCTCTGTCTTTGTCCCTGTCTGCCTTTCTCGCTGGCTCCCTCTGTCTCTGTCTCCCTCTGTCTGTCAGTCTCTCTCTCTCTCTCTCTCCTGTTTTCTCGCTCTGATTTATAACATCTCACTGATGAAAGGCTGAAAATTCACCTCACTGTGTTACATTTATCCCAATGGCAAAGTCATAGTGGGTCCATAACTATGCCCGTAGGGTAAATTTAACGGATGGTGAAATTTCGAGCTGGTAATGAGATGGTACTGCAAAGAGGTCATTGTTTGGCCTGAGACAATCAATGATACTGAAAAATAGCATTGGACTTACTTGATTCTAGTAACTGGAAATGGTATACGTGGGACTTTTATTTGTCTGTTTGCATTTGTTCCACTTGATTTAAGTGCTGCTCAGCTGTTGTCTGTCAGAGTGGGACCTGCAAAACTGTGGTTTAATAAACTCCAATACATCCGTTTTTATTAAAGCTAAGATCATAAATGTGAAGTGTAACAATGCAAGACAAAGATGAGGGGGTAAACCTTGACTTTGTGCGATAGTGTGAAATGGGTGTCAGCGAGTCGGCAGCCCATTTTACATCGATCCTCATTTTTATTTCTACTTACTTCAATTCGCTAGCGCCATTTTACACGATCGCAAAGAGCCAAGTTGTACCCCGAGGAGTTCATCGTGTTAACATTCAGTGCAATGTGTCACATTAGATCACACAACTACAGCAGTGACAATCTGCATTTAAGTAGTCTCTTTTAACATAGAAAAAACATCCCATGGAACTTCTTCACAAACGCGTGAGGAGAACTGATGCTGTGCCAAAGAAGGAGCGATAAGGAGGGGCAACCAAAATAGGGTACGATGACCCAGTGGTTATGGCACTGGACTAACACTCCAGAGATTATGAGTTCAAATCCCAACATAGCAAATTGAATTCTTTAAATCTTACAATGAGTAGGCTGGCACCTGATAAAATGACGATGAAAGCTACTGGATTGTTATAGAAACCCAATTACTTCACTAATGGCCTTTAGGGATATTTACCCTTACTTGGTCTTGGCCTACATGTGACTTGAGTCCCATTGTTGACTCTTTATGGCCTCGGAGCAACTCGGGATGAACAATAAACGCAGCTGAGCCAGCGCTGCCAACGTCCTGAGAACAAATATATATTAAAAAAAGCTTTGTCAAAGATATTAAGAAGTCTTAAAGGAGGAGCGACAAGCAGCCAACCTGAAACTGGGTAGTTAATTACCTGGCCCTTTCTCGTCCGTGACACTGATATGTCCACAGCAGGGCCATTCAGCATCGTGCCTCACCACAGCACTCATCACCACTTGACGCAAGCAACAAGACATAAGCCTCCTACTTCCACGTGTTGCAGGGCCAAAAGAGGAGGTCCCAGGTACAATATCCCGGCTTAATGGTACGATGCAGCCCCTCCCCTCCCCTCCCCTGGAATTTCAGCCCCAATATTTGTAATACTATTTACTTTACACAACTACCTGCAGTTGCACGTAGCTGTGCTTTCCTCGCCGTTAATACATGGAATTACGTCGAATTTCCAGCACAGAAACAGGCCATTCAGTCCAACTGGTCTATGCCGGTTTTTATGCTCCACACGAGCCTCCTCTCATCCTATTTCATCTCACCCTATCAGCATAATCTTCTATTCCTTTCTCCCTCATGTGTTTATCCAGCTTCCCCTTAAATGCATCTATGCTATTCGCCTCAACTACTCCTTGTGGTAGCGAGTTCCACATTCTAACCACTCTTTGGGTAAAGAAGTTTGTCCTGAATTCTTTATTGGATTTATTAGTGACTATCTTATATTTATGGCCCGTTGTTTTGGACTCCCCTACAAGTATAAACACCTTCTCTACGTCTACCCTATCATTATGTTATTTACAATATAAAATATTATAAAAGCTTACCGTCTATGGACTATGTTTAAGAGTTAGAGCCAAGCACAAGATCAACTTATCTGTTGAACTTTTACGTTTCACCCAAGTGCCTGAAAGTTACACACGCCTGCCCCAAGTGCCAGGTTCCGTATGTGCATGCACAGGACAAGGTGGGGCCAAAAACATGGGGCTCCAGTAACCCGGTGTTAGTGCTGGGCTGTGCCTGCCTGGGACCTCTGTCATTCAACCCACCAAAACTTGAGGGGACAGTTGGAGGTCCCTTAATGGAAATATCTGCTGCCTTCTCCCGCCATCCAGAAACATAATTAATGTGCTCTTATTGGCTCCTATTGTATTTAGGCCAAAAATTACATCCCCCCAAAAAAAATCTATCTCCAGGGATCAACGCGTGGATCAATGGTCTGGACTTCCAGGCAGGCCCCACTTCAGTCAGGGCTCTGGTCTCACTCAGCATACCTGTCCGCTTGCGTTCTACCGGAGGGAGGGCGCGGGAACCACTGGCATGAGGGGCCACAGTCCCAGTCATGACCCGTCCTAAAGCTGGTGACCTCGTTTGCAGTGGGTGGAGGTCCCAGGCCTTAGAAGCCACCATGAAGACACTGTGGGGAAGGTTGAGTCCCGGCATATCTGGTTTTATTTGCAGCCCAACTGCTGAATTCCCGGCGGAGTTATGGTGGGAGAGCTCTGGATGGGCCCCAGACTTTTGGCCCCAGTTTTGCCACAATGGAAGGAAATCCACAATGCAGATAGGGCTTTTACTGTGCCACTTTGCACCGTGGGAAATGGCGCTCACCGTAGTCATTAAATTGTAATCATCAGGTGATAGGACTCAAGACCCCCGCCAAATGCAGGAGAGCTGGAAGGCCTACTAGTCTTGTCTGAATCTGTTACTATTATTTATCCAGATTGGTGTTGAGAAATCTCTTCTTCCAGCCCAACAACCCTCCGAGGTCTCTGTGTTCCTCCAATTCTGGCCTTTTGTGCATCCCCCGACTTTAATCGCTCCACCATTGGCGGTAAAAGATCCCATGGCACTAATCGAAGAAGTGCAGGGGAGTTCTCCCCAGTGTTCTGGCCAATATTTAATCCCTCAACCAACAACAAGATTATCTGGTCAATATCACATTGCTGTTTGTGGGACCTTGCTGTGCGCAAATTGGCTGCCGCATTTTCTACATTTCAATAGTGACTACACCTCTAAAGTACTCCATTGGCTGTAAAGCACTTTGGGACATCCTGAGGTCATGAAAGATGCTTTATAAATGCAAGTCTTCCTTCCTACTTACTTAGACCCCCTCCCCTCCCCAATAACACACAACAATGTGGGTTGACCCTGCCGATAGGGTTCAGGTTAGTGTTGCTAAGGGAAACCCTGAGTAATTTCCCCACCAATGCAATAGACTGAGTTAAGCATTGAATGCTCTATCTATTGTTTGTTTTAATTACCGGATGAGGAGAGGCATGTGTCTAATATTGAGAACGGGTTTTACATTGTTGGCAAGTTATTAGTCTGGAAAGGAATGCTGCTTATAATTGCTTAACACATTCATATGACATTCCCTTGCCCACTAAACAGGTGCTAACGTTTTTATATTAAATGGGAAACAAACGAATGTCACATAAACTTTTAAAGTGTCCGTCTACAGACATGGCCATATAGTAACTTCCAGGCTATTGTAACCAATGAAGCGAGGAAAATATATAGATAGAGAGAGACAGTGACAATTCATTGTTTTCCCTTTTGAGGGAAAGAAGACATTGGCGCAAAAATTCCTGCAACCGGTCAACAAATGGCGCCCGCCATTAGTGAGACTTGCCCTTGGCCGTTTAATTGCCATGATATTTTGTGCCACAAGTTGCTGGAAGTGGGAAATGGAAATGGCGTGCCCCCCCCCTACAGGGCATCTGGGACCTGTGTGAACAGGGCAAGCAACTGGGTATCTCCTTAACCAATCAGATTGAAGGATTGTTAAATGAACAGCTCCAGCAACACTCAAGAAGCTCGACACCATCCAGGACAAAGCAGCCCGCTTGATTGAGACCCCATCCACCACCCTAAACATTCACTCCCTCCACCACCGGCGCACTGTGGCTGCAGTGTGTACCATCCACAGGATGCACTGCAGCAACTCGCCAAGGCTTCTTCGACAGCACCTCCCAAACCCGCGACCTCTACCACCTAGAAGGACAAGAGCAGGAGGTACATGGGAACACACCATCCTGACTTGGAAATATATCGCTGTTCCTTCATCCTCACTGGATCAAAATCCTGGAACTCCCTTCCTAACAGCACTGTGGGAGAACCTTCACCACACGGACTGCAGCGGTTCAAGAACGCGGCTCACCACCACCTTCTCAAGGGCAATTAGAGATGGGCAATAAATGCCAGCCTTGCCAGCGATGCCCACGTCCAATGAATGAATAAAAAAAAGTGTATCTCCTTAACCAATCAGATTGAAATGAGCAGCGCAAGGACTGAGAAGAAAGTGTAAATTAGAGTGAGTGAATTCAATGTCAAATCAGGTTTGGAAAGAGAGATAAAGAGAGGGCAAGAAAGATTGGACTAAGAGAGAGAGAAAAAAGAGACAGAAAGAAAAAGTAACAAAAAAATTAATTTGAATTTATTTTTTAAATCGCCAACAACAATTAATACCTGAAGGAATGAGACTCCACTCTTGTAAAAGTTAATTTTCAGTGATTCAGCAATTAACACTTATCACATTGTTAAAAGGGTTACTAGACTTGAAATGACTTGACTTAACTTTCTGTAATGAGTTCAGATCATATCTACCGTGCAAATACAGCAATTTCAAGCCATTCAATGCATTTTGTAGTATCATCGTAGGTACAGCACAGGAAGAGTGCCTGTGCCTCTTTGAAAGAACTCTCCAATTAGTCCCGTTCCCCTGCTCTTTCCTCATAGCCCTGTGATTTTTTTTCCCCCTTCAAGTATGTTGGCCTTTATATCTAGAGGACTAGAGTACAAGGGGGCAGAAATTATGCTGCAGCTACACAAAACCCTGGTTAGACCGCACCTGGAGTACTGTGAGCAGTTCTGGGCATATTGGCCTTGGAGGGAGTGCAGCGTAGGTTTACTAGAATAATACCTGGACTTCAAGGGTTATGTTACGAGGAGAGATTACACAAATTGGGGTTGTATTCTCCGGAGTTTCGAAGGTTAAGGGGTGATCTGATCGAAGTTTATAAGATATTAAGGGAAACAGATAGGGTGGATAGAGAGAAACTATTTCCGCTGGTTGGGGATTTTAGGAGTAGGGGGCACAGTCTAAAAATTAGAGCCAGACCTTTCAGGAGCGAGATTAGAAAACATTTCTACACACAAAGGGTGGTAGAAGTTTGGAACTCTCTTCCGCAAACGGCAATTGATACTAGCTCAATTGCTAAATTTAAATCTGAGATAGATAGCTTTTTGGCAACCAAAGGTATTAAGGGATATGGGCCAAAGGCGGGTATATGGAGTTAGATCACAGATCGGCCATGATCTTATCAAATGGCGGAGCAGGCACGAGGGGCTGAATGGCCTACTCCTGTTCCTATGTTCCCTTTTGAAAATTACTGTTGATTCGACTTCCACCACCATTTCAGGCAGTGCATTCTAGATTTCAGTGATGAGGCAGACAGCGCGATACCGTTTTCGCGAAGCTAATGGCGGAGTGGCGCAACTCGGACAGCAACTTCTCGATTTACATGTTCGAGCGCGCAGCTGCCCCGCGCCTGGAGCTGCTGTACCATTTGTGCATAAATAACGGTGAGCCCCATGAACCTCACCGTTATTTTGACAGCAATTTTTTGGGCCAATGTCACAGGCCTGTGAGAGGTACTTTCCTCGTCGACCAGTTTCCCGCTTAGAAACTTCTTGTAGTCAGAAGTTTAAATTCAGAAACGATTGATCATGAGAATGGATTTGCCCTGTGACCTGTCTCTCTCACCTGGCTGCTGCTATAGATCCCTAAATTGAATTTTGCCTTTCGTTCTCCATTCGAATAACGGACGAAAGAATTAAAGATGATTCAACAGTTCTACTGAGGTATATTAATCTTGAGCTGGTTAAAATCAATACGGCAATTTAAAAAAATCCAATTGATCCTAATCATTCTATTTATATAATAATATCCCAAAAATCTATAAACTGCATTAAACCTGGAGATAAAAAAAAGCTAATAAACTAGTTACAGATACAAAGAAAAGACTTGCATTTATAGAACGCTTTTCACAACCTCAGGACATGCCAAAGTGCTTCACAACCAATGAAGTACTTTTGAAGTGTCGTCACTGTTGTAATGCAGGAAAAGCGGCAGCCAATTTGTGCACAGCAAGATCCCACAAACAGCAAGGAGATAAATGACCAGATGTTCGCTTAGGGATAAATATTGGCCAGAACGGCGGGAGAACTCCCCTGCTCTTCTTCCAATAGTGCCATGAGGAGGCAGGCGGGGCCTTAGGTTAACAACTCATCCAAAAGACAGCACCTCTGACAGTACAGCACTGGAGCGTCAGCCTGGATTATAGGCTCAAGGCACTGGAATGGGACTTGAACCCACAACCTTCATGACCTTAGAAGCAGGAATGCTACTCACTGAGCCACGGCCGCTCGGGTCTGTATTGTTTTACTTTATATTGGCCACCCGGTCTAATACACTCTCCTCCTCACTCCCCCTACCCTTTAATATTCCTCTTTTTAAAGTATGGTAGTATTAAGGGATATGACACTAGACTAGGAACCCTAAGGTTATGGGCATGATTTTGACCCCAAGCTGGAAGGGGGTGGGGAGGTCAAATTGCAAACAGGACACCTGGAAGACGTAAAGACATCTTTTTTTTGTCGGTTTGCCATCTGGCTGGCCAACCTGATTGACGGGCTGGTCTCAGTCGGACGGGAGAGCAGTGAGGGAGAGGACATCTTCAGGTAAGTCTTCTGGTAAGTCTTTGATTGTATGGGTGGAGGGGGGGGGGGGCATGGGTGGGCACATGGGCAAGGGTGGGCATGGGGCACTGATGGGCATAGTGTACTGAAGGACATGGGTGGACATGGGGGCACCAGTGGACATGGGGGCACCGGTGGGCATGGAGGTCGTGGGGGGAGTGTGTCGGGATCGGCGGTCATCGGGGGTTCCGCGATCATTGTGGGGGGGGATTGGGGTCATCGCGGGGGTCCGCAACATTGTGGGGGGATCGGGGGTCAACACGGGGGTCCACGATCATTGGGGGGGATCGGAGATCGGGGGGTGGGGGGGTCTGCGATCATTGGGGATCTTTGCAGGTAGGCTTGTTGGGCCTGGAGGAAGAGCTCCTGCTCCTCCGGGCCCACAAGCTATGCCAGAAAGGCACTTACCTGCAGCTTCGGACCTTCTCGCCTTCTTTCACGTGGGGAGAAGGAGAAGGCCGGGAATCCTGGCCCCCAAAATCTGCAGAAATGGAGGCCCGCCGCCTCCTTGAAAGGTTTTAATCACCAACCCGCCTCCTGGGAGCGGGTTGGTCTCCCGTCCCTCATCCCGCCTGGTGAAAACCGGAAATGGGCGGGTTGGAGGCGGGTCTGAAATGGTTGCGATTTGGATTGCCTCCTCTCACCCCCAACCCACCCATTTTTCAATGTTGAAACTGTGCCCTATGAGTTCAAATCCCATCATGGGAAGTTGTGAAATTGAATCCAATACATCTGGTAATTTGTGGGATAGCACCAGGAAAAACAAATGAACTTGGTAGCAATTGGAATTGGTATAAAAACCCACTAATGCCCTTCAAAGAAAGGGGCCATGTTATCTCCACCTGGTCTGGCCTTCCTGTGATTCAAGAAAAAAGTTTTTATAACACCACTCATGACCTTGGGATGTCCCTAAGTTCTTCACTGCCTATGAAGTACCTTTAAGGACTTTAATCAACATTATAGGACACCAGGGATGGGCAATAAATGTGATGTTGCCACGTCACCCACATTCTGAGAAAAAATAACCCTTTTTAAAAGGAGTTAAGGATTCTGCTTCAACAATAGCTTGTGGCAGAGATTTCCTCATTCCCAGTGGGATTGGAAAGTGCTTAACAGAAACAGGCATGCACACGGGAACTTACAATGGTGTTATTATCGACATTTCTACCACTGAATGCTGATTAATCCACAGCTTCTTTGAGTTAAAATGCATGAATTTCTACGAGCTGCTAAAGACCTTGGCCCATCTCATCACTTGGACAGAAATGGGTCATTATGCGCCTCGTGATCACCTCAGAACAGTTGGTGCATGAAAGTTTGCTGAACTCAAAACTTTAGGCCATGATTTTCAGAAATCTGCGCCGTGCGGCATTATTGCGACGTAGGAAATTCCAGGAAATTACGGGGTGAATGACTTACGCCATTACCTGCTCCACGCCATAATTTCCTGGAACATTTGCGCTGCTCCACAGAGACCCTTGACAAAAAAGTTGAACAGCTGATTATCACAGCACCGCCCCCCTAGTAAAACCGACGGCGAGATTGGAGTTTGCTGTCATGTGGTACTTTATCAAAGGCTATTGGGGGTCCAGGGACGAAGATGGCCAGGAATGTCCATGGACCTGCGCCCGCTGCGCTGCCATAATTTCACCCGAAGGATTGCTACCAGTGCCACGGGTTAGTCAGAGTAGGAATGACAGGATAGCTAAGATGAATACGTGGCTTGAGAGATGGTGCAAGAGGGAGGGATTCAAATTCCTGGGCCATTGGAACCGGTTCTGGGGGAGGTGGGACCAGTACAAATTGGACGGTCTGCATCTGGGCAGGACTGGAACCAATGTCCTAGGGGGAGTGTTTGCCAGTGCTGTTGGGGAGGGTTTAAACTAATGTGGCAGGGGGATGGGAACCGATGCAGGAAGTCAGTGGGAAATAAAGTGGTGACAGAAACAAAAGGCAGTAAGGGAGAGTGTACAGAACATGACCGGACAGATGGTCTGAGAAAGCAGGGCAAAGACCAAGGGAAGTCTAGATTAAACTGCATTTATTTCAATGCAAGAAGTCTGATGGGCAAGGCAGATGAACTCAGGGCATGGATGGGTACATGGGACTGGGATGTTATAGCTATTACTGAAACATGGCTAAGGGAGGGGCAGGACTGGCAGCTCAATGTTCCAGGGTACAGATGCTATAGGAAAGATAGAGCAGGAGGTAAGAGAGGAGGGGGAGTTGCGTTCTTGATTAGGGAGAACATCACGGCAGTAGTGAGAGGGGATATATCCGAGGGTTCGCCCACTGAGTCTATATGGGTAGAACTGAAAAATAAGAAGGGAGAGATCACTTTGATAGGATTGTACTACAGACCCCCAAATAGTCAACGGGAAATTGAGGAGCAAATATGTAAGGAGATTACAGACAGCTGCAAGAAAAATAGGGTGGTAATAGTAGGGGACTTTAACTTTCCCAACATTGACTGGGACAGCCATAGCATTAGGGGCTTGGATGGAGAGAAATTTGTTGAGTGTATTCAGGAGGAATTTCTCATTCAGTATGTGGATGGCCCGACTAGAGAGGGGGCAAAACTTGACCTCCTCTTGGGAAATAAGGAAGGGCAGGTGACAGAAGTGTTAGTGAGGGATCACTTTGGGACCAGTGATCATAATTCCATTAGTTTTAAGATAGCTATGGAGAAGGATAGGTCTGGCCCAAAAGTTAAAATTCTAAATTGGGGAAAGGCCAATTTTGATGGTATTAGACAGGAACTTTCAGAAGTTGATTGGGAGAGTCTGTTGGCAGGCAAAGGGACGTCTGGTAAGTGGGAGGCTTTCAAAAGTGTGTTAACCAGGGTTCAGGGTAAGCACATTCCTTATAAAGTGAAGGGCAAGGCTGGTAGAAGTAGGGAACCTTGGATGACTCGGGAGATTGAGGCACTAGTCAAAAATAAGAAGGAGGCATATGACATGCATAGGCAGCTGGGATCAAGTGGATCCCTTGAAGAGTATAGAGATTGCCGGAGTAGAGTTAAGAGAGAAATCAGGAGGGCAAAAAGGGGATATGAGATTGCTTTGGCAGATCAGGCAAAGGTGAATCCAAAGAGCTTCTACAAATACATAAAGGGCAAAAGGGTAACTAGGGAGAGAGTAGGGCCTCTTAAGGATCAACAAGGTCATCTATGTGCGGAACCACAAGAGATGGGTGAGATCCTGAATGAATATTTCACATCGGTATTTACGGTTGAGAAAGGCATGGATGTTAGGGAACTTGGGGAAATAAATAGTGATGTCTTGAGGAGTGTACATATTACAGAGAGGGAGGTGCTGGAAGTCTTAACGCGCATCAAGGTAGATAAATCTCCGGGACCTGATGAAATGTATCCCAGGACGTTATGGGAGGTTAGGGAGGAAATTGCGGGTCCCCTAGCAGAGATATTTGAATCATCCACCGCGACAGGTGAGGTGCCTGAAGATTGGAGGGTAGCAAATGTTGTGCCTTTGTTTAAGAAGGGCGGCAGGGAAAAGCCTGGGAACTACAGACCAGTGAGCCTGACATCTGTAGTGGGTAAGTTGTTAGAGGGTATTCTGAGGGACAGGATCTACAGGCTTTTGGAGAGGCAGGGACTAATTAGGAACAGTCAGCATGGTTTTGTGAGAGGAAAATCATGTCTCACGAATTTGATTGAGTTTTTTGAAGGGGTAACCAAGAAGATAGATGAGGGCTGTGCAGTAGACGTGGTCTACATGGACTTCAGCAAAGCATTTGACAAGGTACCGCATGGTAGGTTGTTACATAAGGTTAAATCTCATGGGATCCAAGGTGAGGTAGCCAATTGGATACAAAATTGGCTTGAAGACAGAAGACAGAGGGTGGTTGTAGAGGGTTGTTTTTCAAACTGGATGCCTGTGTCCAGCGGTGTGCCTCAGGGATCGGTGCTGGGTCCGCTGTTATTTGTTATTTATATTAATGATTTGGATGAGAATTTAGGAGGCATGGTTAGTAAGTTTGCAGATGACACCAAGATTGGTGGCATTGTGGACAGTGAAGAAGGTTATCTAGGATTGCAACGGGATCTTGATAAATTGGGCCAGTGGGCTGATGAATGGCAGATGGAGTTTAATTTAGATAAATGTGAGGTGATGCATTTTGGTAGATCGAATCGGGCCAGGACCTACTCCGTTAATGGTAGGGCGTTGGGGAGAGTTATAGAACAAAGAGATCTGGGAGTACAGATTCATAGCTCCTTGAAAGTGGAGTCACAGGTGGATAGGGTGGTGAAGAAGGCATTCAGCATGCTTGGTTTCATTGGTCAGAACATTGAATGCAGGAGTTGGGATGTCTTGTTGAAGTTGTACAGGGCATTGGTGAGGCCACACTTGGAGTACTGTGTACAGTTCTGGTCACCCTATTATAGAAAGGATATTATTAAACTAGAAAGAGTGCAGAAAAGATTTACTAGGATGCTACCGGGACTTGATGGTTTGACTTATAGGGAGAGGTTAGACAGACTGGGACTTTTTTCCCTGGAGAGTAGGGGGTTAAGGGGTGATCTTATAGAAGTCTATAAAATAATGAGGGGCATAGATAAGGTAGATAGTCAAAATCTTTTCCCAAAGGTAGGGGAGTCTATAACGAGGGGGCACAGATTTAAGGTGAGAGGGGAGAGATACAAAAGGGTCCAGAGGGGCAAATTTTTCACTCAAAGGGTGGTGAGTGTCTGGAACGAGCTGCCAGAGGCAGTAGTAGAGGCGGGTACAATTTTGTCTTTTAAAAAGCATTTGGACAGTTACATGGGTAAGATGGGTATCGAGGGATATGGGCCAAGTGCAGGCAATTGGGACTAGCTTAGTGGCATAAACTGGGCGACATGGACATGTTGGGCCGAAGGGCCTGTTTCCATGTTGTAACTTCTATGATTCTATGAAGTGCAAGGGAAATCCTACTTACGCTCGTGAATGGGTTTTCCCACCCACACTTCCACCAAAGTTACGGCAGCAGAGTGGGAGCAGCTCCGAGGAAATTCCCAGCCTAGGCCATATGGATTCTCCAAACATAGTTCATCGGTCTTGGGGAGTTTATTGGTTTTCAGCCCTTCTGACCTCTTTGGAATGTCTGCTACACTGATTGATGTCAAAGTCCCAGAGCACACACAATATTTGTTTGATCTTGTATGGTTTATTACATACCAACAGGAGTAATCCATTCACCCCTTGAGCCTGCTCAGCCATTCAATTAGAGCCTGGCTTATCTCATAGAGTCATAGAGTTATACAGCACGGATAGAGGCCCTTCGGCCCATCGTGTCCGCGCCGGCCATCAAGCCCAGTCTAATCTAATCCCATATTCCAGCATTTGGTCCGTAGCCTTGTATGCTATGGCATTTCAAGTGCTCATCCAAATGCTTCTTGAATGTTGTGAGGGTTCCTGCCTCCACAACCCTCTCAGGCAGTGAGTTCCAGACTCCAACCACCCTCTGGGTGAAAAAGTTCTTTCTCAAATCCCCTCTAAACCTCCCGCCTTTTACCTTGAATCTATGCCCCCTTGTTATAGAACCCTCAACGAAGGAAAAAGCTCCTTAGTATCCATCTTATCTATGCCCCTCATAATTTTGTACACCTCAATCATGTCCCCCCTCAGCCTCCTCTGCTCCAAGGAAAACAAACCCAATCTTCCCAGTCTCTCTTCATAGCTGAAGCGCTCCAGCCCTGGTAACATCCTGGTGAATCTCCTCTGCACCCTCTCCAAAGCGATCACATCCTTCCTGTAGTGCGGCGACCAGAACTGCACACAGTACTCCAGCTGTGGCCTAACCAGTGTTTTATACAGCTCCATCATAACCTCCTTGCTCTTATATTCTATGCCTCGGCTAATAAAGGCAAGTATCCCATATGCCTTCTTTACCACCTTATCTCCCTGTTCCGCCGCCTTCAGGGATCTGTGAACTTGCACACCAAGATCCCTCTGACCCTCTGTCTTGCCTAGGGTCTTCCCATTCATTGTGTATTCCCTTGCCTTGTTAGTCCCTCCAAAGTGCATCACCTCGCACTTTTCCGGGTTAAATTCCATTTGCCACTGTTCCGCCCATCTGACCAACCCATCTATATCGTCCTGCAGACTGAGGCTATCCTCCTCGCTATTTACCACCCTACCAATTTTTGTATCATCAGCGAACTTACTGATCATACATTTTACATTCATATCCAAGTCATTAATGTAGACCACAAACAGCAAGGGCCCCATCACAGATCCCTGTGGTACCCCACTGGCCACAGGCTTCCAGTCACAAAAACAACCTTCGACCATCACCCTCTGCCTTCTGCCACTAAGCCAGTTTTGTATCCAAAGTGCCAAGGCACCCTGGACTCCATGGGCTCGTACCTTCTTGACCAGTCTCCTGTGCGGGACTTTATCGAAGGCCTTACTGAAATAAATCTGTACCTCAATTACTCACCTTTGCTCCATATTGTTGATATCATCCCTGGTTAAAAACCTTCACGAAATAGACACTTAACATGGTAACTATCACCTACTCATCCTGAGTTGGGTGAGTGGAAATTGATTTGTTTCATTGGAATTAAAGGCTGTAAGCAGGATTGCAACTTAACTGGAATCAGCTCTACGTGCCAGGAACGAGTGGCTCTAAAGGAGGTACGTTATGGAGTTGCACAAGTACACTGGGGCATTAAGCAGACAGATCTGACCTCAGTCGCATCTCCTGCTGGCTCCCCCTTATTTCTGATTCGCCAGATATCTGATACACATAACCAGCCTTGAGCCAAATTGTTATCCATTCCATGGTTTAAGCCTTTCATGTGGAACTTTGTCAAATGCTTTTTGCAAGTCTAGATATACCACGTCATTGGGCTTTCTACAATTCATCATTTCCTCAAAGGAGATGAGGAGATTGATCAACGTGATCTTCCCCTTTGGAATCCATGTTGGTTACTGTTTACTAAGTTATTATTGTATAGATAATCCTCAAGTTTACTCATTACTATTTGTATAACGAGTGCTTGTTGTTTTCTACCCTTCAACCACGTTTTACCTTTCGCTTCTTCACTCTTAGCATCATTATCTCCTTTGATCTCAAATGGAACTCCCACATCTCATGTTCCTTAAATCTCTCCAACTCTTCACTTCCCTTTCCTCCTTTAGCACCCTCCATAAAACCCACCTCTTTGACCAAGTCTTTGGTCACTCCTCCTAATCTCTCCATCTCTGGCTCAGTGTCCACTTTTCCTTATGCTGCTATGAAGCATTTTGGGACATTTTAAAACTGTTGTATATATTCACTTAATTTCCAAAATTGTTCTTATCAATGCCAATGAAATTACCTGGCACAGTCTGGAACCAGGCTAAGTGTGTTGATGTGGCAAACCATCCTGGGATGTGGAAGAAGAGATAAAAACAATAAACGTAAGTTCGGTATGTTCTGAGTAAGTCACAGACCAGCTGCTGTTTTGATATCCGAAGTTGAGTGCCTTTAAGTGTATGGCAATTTGTTATAATTGAAGTCCATCTTTGAACAATTTAATCATTTCAATCTCCATGCAGATCAATCCACCACAGATCAATTTGCAAATCTGTGAATCATTTTCTTTGTCCACCATTGACTTCAAAGGTGATATAACAAGAGGGAACGCTTGGTTTCACTTTGATTGACAAAGGGATTAGATACTTGAGCTAATGGCCTTTAGTGAGTTGGAGTAATTTTACTCAAACTGGCTGCTCCTTTGGTCTTGGGTCTGCTTTGATTCGCCTCCAAATAAGTAACATTTTATAGCTGGCAAAATTGTAAAGATATTTTTCAAAGGTGGCAATATCAAAGAGCTGAGTAATTATATGTGTGTCTGGATGTGTAAAACACACACACACACACACACAGAGTTTTAAAACTGAGTACGGTGATAATTAGTGATGTTGGCCAGGACACTGGGAGAATGTTCTGTTCTTCTTTGGAAAACTGCCATGGGATCTTGTTCATCCAAACGAACAGGCAGAAGGAGTCTTAGTTTAACCGCCCATCTGAAGGACGGCATCTCTGACAGTGCAGCACTCCCTCAGTACTGCATTGAAGTGTCAGCCTGGATTACGTGCTCACTTCTTGGAGTGGGGCTTGAACCCACGACCTTCTGACTCCTCCGTGAGAGTGCTGGCATAGAGTAGGGTTTCAGTAACGAAGGGAGCGAGGTAGGAATTAAGGTGGGAGACGTCGCGGAATCGGAAGACGGTGGCGTTAACGGATCAGAAGTAGGGAAGATCACTTGGCTCGGGGTTGAAGGTCTAACACATCTGGACTGGGCCTAAAGTGATAGTCAGGAAGGATTATGGAATCAGGCCAGAGGATGGCTTCAGTTTTGCCAACACTAAACTGGAGAAAATTTCAATTCATGTATGTGTTTTGCCAGACAGACATTTGAAGCGTGTACCAGCCTCTAGGTTAACAGAGAAGATGGAGAGGTAAATCCAGGTGGTGTCCATATATATGTGAAAGTTAATATAGCATATAAATGATGAGAAGGAGATAAAGGATGAAATTGTGAGCTATGCCAAAGAACCAACTAATCGAATCTTAATGGGTCTCTGTTATCTACATTAGTTCCATTTCAGAAGACATCTTTAAAGACATCTGTCATATATTGAATATGGATCTGGAATCACTCTCACTAATAGCATCAGTCATGAATAGCAGTGCAGCTATGAATTTTATGCTGCAGACTCTCAGGCACCAGGGCAGTGAATGCAGAGAACAATATAAAACTGCATTTAGGAGGTCAAAGAAGCAATGACTTTGCTTCCCTTCAGAAAACTTTGGAAAACTTGAGGGGAAACATCTTCATGTTTGCATAATCTGTAGGAGTCTTTAACAGCACCTCAGCTGCATTCGATAAACATGGAGGGTACACGTCAGACGTAAAACATCACCTTGCAGGACGCAGGAAGCCTGGACATCCTTGAAGTCTTCTGATTCTGACAAGCACGACACAGTTGGGTTTATATTTCCATTTGGGTCACTCCGAGGCCCACAAAAATAATTGTACATTTACCATTGGCCGAGCCTCTTTGGTTCCATCTCCCATGGGACTGATTGGAGTGAGCACAGCCCAGGCTCCAACCAGTTCCAACCTAAAATGGCAATCAGGGTCCCATTTTTGTCATAGGACCCCAATTCCCATCTTAAAAGGGACCCATTGTCTGAATCAGGCGGGCTTTTTGGACACCCGGCAGTAGGACCCCTTTCAAAATGGCGCTGGCCGCATCACCAGTGTTAATGGAGGGAGGCGGGGGTGAGGCTACTCATTCTGAGGCTGTTACCTTCCCGTTAACAGCAGGAGAAGGGAGCAAAATTGAGCCCAGAGATGTGATAAAATGAAAATATCAATTCAAGATCTTCTACAGAGGCCTTCTTCTGCTCAGTAATAGATCTGCTGCTGATGTCAGCTCTTTTCCAGTTCTTAGAACCAATAGACTCTAATAGATTGCGAGAAAGGGAATAAGAACATAAGAAATAGGAGCAAGGTTAGGCCATTTGGCCCCTCGAGCCTGCTCCGCCATTCAATAAGATCAGGGCTGATCTTCTACCTAACCTCCACTTCCCTGCCCGATCCCCATATCCCTTGGTTCCCCTAGTGTCCAAAAATCTATCGATCTCGGTCTTGAATCTACTCAAAGACTGAGCATCCACAGCCCTCTGCGGTAGAGAATTCCAAAGATTCACAAACCTCTGAGTGAAGAAATTTTTCCTCATCTCAGTACTAAATGGCCAACCCCTTATCTTGAGACTATGCCCCCCTTGTTCTAGACTCTCCAGCCAAGGGAAACAGCCTCTCAACATCTACCCTATCAAGCCCTCTAAGAATTTTATACGTTTCAAATGAGATCACCTCTCATTCTTCTAAACTTTTGTAAACAATTTTACAACACCAAGTTATAGTCCAGCAATTTTATTTTAAATTCACAAGCTTTCGGAGGCTACCTCCTTCCTCAGGTGAACGATGTGGAAAAATTCTTCTAAACGCCAGAGAATATAGGCCGATTCTAATCAATCTCTCCTCATAGGACAACTCTCTCATCCCAGGAATCAATCTGGTGAACCTCCTTTGCCATAAATGTAAGAGCCATGGGATCCTTGTGTATGACTGTTTAGGTCATCAGTCTGAAATTCCTCTCTCCACTCTTTTATACTCTGATACCTGTCCCATGGTATAATATCAGGCCCCAAGATCTCTCCCGGTATTTGGGAGAATCTTTGACATCTCTTATTTCTCTCGGTACATGGGGAGATGGAGCTTCGACTGGGCGTAATTTGCTAGCCCACTTCTTAAGGTCATGTGAATGGATTTTTGGAAAACAAACTCTTGGATCGAACCGTGATTTTCTGCAACTTAAAAACGTCCATCAGTAGATTTACCCACAAGATAATGTCTGTGGGACTTGAACAGATTTTGTTGAAAACGACTCTGTTGGTTCAACATTAGATTCGTCAGAAGAACAGAAACGAAAAAAAATGTGGGGGCACAGAAATCGCAAATGAAATGTGAAAATGCACCAGAGGTCGATCGGGATACTGTCATCTGATCCAGAATGCCCGTTACGGTCAGCTTCAAACTTTTCATTTTAGTTTTCAACATTTTGCATTTCAGACCTTAGCCCAAAGGAGTCTCGCAGTCCACTCTGAGGGGTGGGACATCGAGAGAGGTGGGACTCCTATAGCCACTTTGGTCTGTTGTTGACCTTGTTCCAAAAATCTGGTGTGGGGTCATTTAAATATTCAGGGTGGGTGACCACTTCTAGAGTCTTTCAACACAGGTGCCAACCCGTACTGAGAGTCAGAAGGAAGAAAGAAAGACTTGCATTTCCATAGCACACGACCTCAGGACGTCCCAAAGTGCTTTGTAGCCAATGAAGTACTTTCTGAAGTGTAGTGAGTGTTATAATGTAGGAAATGTGGCAGCCAATTTGCGCACAGCAAGGTCCCACACACAGCAAAGTGATAAATGACCAGATAATCTGTTTTTTCGTGATCTTGGTTGAAGGATAAAAATTGGCCCAGGACACCAGAGAGAAATCCCCCTGCTCTTCTTCAAAATAGTGCTGTGGGATCTTTTACGTCCACTTGAGAGGACCAAACTTGAAGCCATGCTCTGAATGGGGGCACCTGAAATCGAGGGCGGGGGGTTGAGGGAAGATTAGAGATAGAAACAAATTCTCCATTCCCCGCAGAGATCGGAGGAGCAATTTTCTTAAGGTTATGGACTACTCTGGGATCGCGTGCCTTTGGAATTTCATTTTTTGGGGTATTTAGGAGGCCCAGGAACAGACACAACGCCTGCTATCAGCAAGGTGGAGGATCCGCTAGGGGGATTTCCAGGGGTAGCCAGGGAACGTCCCCAGCTGCGGTCTCAAAGCTGGTTTCCAACGTAACAGGGACAGACCTAAGAAGTCCCCCAACCCCCACCTCGGATTGCGGTGTCCAACAGAGGTTGCGAGAGGCGATAAACCTGGAGGATCCGGGGTCCAGCCCAAACTGCAGACTCCCCGCCGGGATTGTGCTGCGGTTCCACCTCCTGACTGGTATATTTATCGTCATCTCTGCAGAGCGGAGTCATTCAAAAAAATACATGTGAAATTCCACTGTTCTCTTGACTCCCATTTCAGACATTGCTCATAGACCATCGACCTGGAAATTACTGCTGCCGATCTTAGCGAATGGGCAGTAGCCAACAGATATTAGCGGATGTGCATTAAAGGAGAAGCTTAAGCAGGAGGCTATTAGTGAATGGGTATTGGGCAAATATTAGACGATGGGTATTAGAGGACAGGTACTAGAGGACAGGTACTAGAGGACAGGTACTAGAGGACAGGTATTAGAAGGCAGGTATTAAAGGACAGGTACTAGAGGACAGGTATTAGAGGTCAGGTAAGAGAGGACAGGTATTAGAGGACAGGTACTAGAGGACAGGTACTGGAGGACAGGTACTAGAGGACAGGTACTAGAGGACAGGTATTAGAAGGCAGGTATTAAAGGACAGGTACTAGAGGACAGGTATTAGAGGTCAGGTAAGAGAGGACAGGTATTAGAGGTCAGGTAAGAGAGGACAGGTATTAGAGGACAGGTACTAGAGGACAGGTACTAGAGGACAGGTATTAGAGGTCAGGTAAGAGAGGACAGGTATTAGAGGACAGGTACTAGAGGACAGGTATTAGAGGACAGGTATTAGAGGACAGGTATTAGAGGACAGGTATTAGAGGACAGGTGCTAGAGGACAAGTATTAGAGGACAGGTATTAGAGGACAGGTACTAGAGGACAGGTACTAGAGGACAGGTACTAGAGGACATTTACTAGAGGACAGGTACTAGAGGACAAGTATTAGAGGACAGGTATTGAGGACAGGTACTAGAGGACAGGTACTAGCGGACAAGTATTAGAGGACAGGTACTAGAGGACAGGTACTAGAGGACATTTACTAGAGGACAGGTACTAGAGGACAAGTATTAGAGGACAAATATTAGAGGACAGGTACTAGAGAACAGGTGCTAGAGGACAGGTACTAGAGGACAGGTACTAGAGGACAGGTACTGGAGGACAGGTATTAGAAGGCAGGTATTAAAGGACAGGTATTAGAGGACAGGTATTAGAAGGCAGGTATTAAAGGACAGGTACTAGAGGACGGGTACTAGGGGACAAGTATTAGAGGACAGGTATTAGAGGACAAGTATTAGAAGACAGGTATTAAAGGACAGGTACTAGAGGACAGTATTAGAGGACAGGTACTAGAGGACAGGTACTAGAGGACAGATATTAGAGGACAGGTATTAGAGGACAAGTATTAGAGCACAGGTACTAGAGGAGAGGTACTAGAGGAGAGGTACTAGAGGACAGGTACTAGAGGACAGGTATTAGAGGACAGATATTAGAGGACAGGTACTAGAGGACAGGTACTAGAGGACAGGTACTAGAGGACAGGTACTAGAGGGCAGGTACTAGAGGACAGGTACTAGAGGGCAGGTATTAGAGGACAAGTATTAGAGCACAGGTACTAGAGGACAGGTACTAGAGGACAGGTACTAGAGGACAGGTACTAGAGGACAGTATTAGAGGACAAGTATTAGAGGACAGGTACTAGAGGACAGGTACTCGAGGACAGGTACTAGAGGATAGGTACTCGAGGACAGGTACTAGAGGACAGGTATTAGAAGAAAGACTTTACATTTATTTATATAGTGCTTTTCACGACCTCAGGACATCCCAAAGCGCTTTACAGCCAATTGACCTTATTTCTTGCAACAATCTCCAGAAGATTTTAGCAAATGTTTGAATAAATAAACATTCCAATCTTGGTCAGGTGACTGTCTACCTCATTCTCTTAAAGTGGAAATGCAATCTTATCACAATTACTATTTGTAAACATCCATCTACTGATCAGCCCCACTCCAGAGACTTGAGCACAAAATCTAGGCTAACACTCCAGTGCAATACTGAGGGAGTGCTTCTGAAGTGCAGTCACTGTTGTAATGTAGGGAATGTAGGGAAACGCAGCCACCAATTTGTGCACAGCAAGCTCCCACAAACTGCAATGAGATAATGACCATTTTATCTACTTTAGTGATGTTGTTTGAGGGATAAATATTGTCCCAGAACTCCCCTGCTCTTCTTCAAAATAGTGCCGTGGGATTTTTTATGTCCACCTGAGAGGTCAGATGGGGCCTTGGTTTAACATCTCATCTGAAAGACGGCACCTCCGACAATGCAGCACTCCCTCAGTATTGCACTGGAGTGTTAGCCTAGATTTTGTGCTCAAGTCTCTGGAGTGGGGCTGATCAGTAGATGGATGTTTACAAATAGTAATTGTGATAAGATTGCATTTCCACTTTAAGAGAATGAGATAGACAGTCACCTGACCAAGATTGGAATGTTTATTTATTCAAACATTTGCTAAAATCTTCTGGAGATTGTTGCAAGAAATAAGGTCAATTGTTGCTTAGTTGCATCTTGTAAATAAACCTGTTTAAAAACCAAGGCAAGCCTGGGCCTAGTCAATGATAATGATATAGAAAAACTCAGTCCCGGTGCATTCCTCATGATGGATATTATCTGTGGAAATTGGAAGAATTGTTCTTTGGTTGATTATATTTACTATGTATTTGATCAAATGAAGTCTGGGCATTCTCTATATATAGATCATTCAATCGAATTGTTCCTGCACCCACTCCAGATACCAAAACAGATTATTTTGTCCTGTGTCAAATAACTATGATTGTTCCAAAATAATGTATTGAGGTTTTCAGAAATTCATCCAAAAATGTTGACAGAAAACGTGACCAAAATTTGTGACAACAGGAAGTAATCTTGCCCTTTGCAAGATTTTTAATAGTATATATAGATAGATAGATAGATAGATAGATATATTAGCTTAAGCTAACAAACATCTTTCTATCACATTTCTGTTTAAACTTAAAATATTAGATTTAGCAGACAGCTATTCCACAAAGCAGAAAAAGGCCAAAAAGCATCCAGTTGACCATACGACAGAGAGCCTGCCTGAATCCTTGACATGTTTCTCACAGTCACTCGATGATCCATTACCAGTACAAGGAAAGGCACATTCCTGCTTCATAGCTCCTGCTTGGGCGTAACCCGGAAGTGAGACCAGGAAATGCATCCCATGTCGCCCTCATTTTGCCGATATCAAGTTACGCCCAAGTTTCCTCCCAATCTCAGTAGAATATGACCGAACTTGGAATGGGCGTCTATCAATGTAAACAATCGGGTCCCAAGGAAACACGGAACCCACACCAGTATATTTCTTCTTTGAGTCTTAAAATTTAAAGTTCGAACTCATTTCACCATCATTCATGCACATCAGGCACAGCCTTTAAGAACCTGCAATCAGGGAAACTTTTCCATTTTTAATGTGACTAATACCTATGCCGTAAAAATCCATTGAAAGAAAGAGAAAATACAGAGCAGGTCTGGGTGAGGATAAAATGGAAAAAAAAAACCAACGCTCTAAAAATTGCAATTAACAGACCAGAGAAATGATTTTGTTTCCTGCTGCGCCTGAAAATCTGGTCTCAATGTGGAGAGACCCTCGAACAAGCCCAACTGGAGGATACTCGCCTTCGAGAGTGGGGGGGGACATGGCCAGTTTTGTGGGTGGAGACCCGTTCGGATGGAGGTTTTGATGGAGGAGTGTAAAGGATCGATGAGACTCAGGGCATATTGTAGTCACCCTCATAACTCACTTACACCACCTTTTACGACACCAAGTGTTTTAAGATAGATTTTATGGTCCACCCTGTTCTAGAGTCGCTGGTGTCATATATAACGGAAGCTACATTTTCTGAACCTAAAATAGAAGTGAATGCAAAATTACTGGCAAAAAATTCTACCAAATATTTCGAGACTTGCACCCAGATTAAGGTTGTATCTGGGCTCAAATGCGGAGGAAACTCCAGACCCCTATTTCTAATGAGTCCCCGTTTTCCTTTCCTCAAACAATTTATATTTGTTTTATCAACATTCTTAAATCCTATTGATTACCACATACTTTTAGAGAATATCTCTCTGTTTTCATCAATCTAATTTTCAATGGGAAATCAGCCTGATGTTCGCACCAATCTTTTCACTGCCCTTTAGTTTAACTGTATAAGGTGGGATGTCGCCTTCGCCTGTGATCTTATTTCTACAGAGCAGAGAGAGACTTGGCGAAAGTGTTTCCCTGTCTTTAGTTCATATTAACTTTGAAATAATTTATTTTGTGCAATATGATTGCCTCTTGCCATTTTAAAATTGATGAATAGTTCTATTAAAGTTCTACCCCATTGTTTGTTTGAGTTTTCTTATTTTCCTCATAACTTACCCCTATTCATAAGGTCAAAATGCATTTTTATAATCAATGGAGCAGCAACTTATATCAGATTCCATTTGTACATACTAAGTACTCAATTGAGAGAAACAGCTCCCAGTATTGTAGCACTCCGTCAACTGAATCCCATTTGCTCTTCTGACTCAAGTACTTTCTATAAACAAAAAAGAAAGAAAAGAACTTGCATTTATATAGTGCCTTTCACAATATCAGGACGCCTCAAAGCACTTCACAGCCAATTATGTACTTTTCTGAAGTGTAGTCACTGTTGTAAAGTAGGAAACGTGGCAGCTAATTTGAGCACAGCAAGATCCCACAAACAGCAATATCATAATGACCAGATAATCTGTTTCAGTGATAAATATTGGCCAGGACACCAGGAAGAACTCCGCTGCACTTCTTCAAATAGTGCCATGGGATCTTTACTGTCCAGCTGAGAGGGCAGACGGGGCCTCGGTTTAACGTCTCATCCAAAAGTTGGCACATCTGACAGTGCAGCACTCCCGGACTACTGCACTGGAGTGTCAGCCTACAATGGTACTTTAAAAAAAAAATTAGTCTGTGATTAAATACTCGGAGCCTCTTTACGTGGGTCTTTGCCTGTTGCTCCTCAATAGTTCCTCAACATTATGGAGCTTCTTTTCATTTGAGGTGGTTAGCCGTTCAAAGTTATCGGCTTCCACCAATACCACTACATGAAGGCTCAGCCTGGATCGAAAGTGAAAGCCCTTTGCCCAACTGGGGCCACTGTGGGTTTCTCAATTTTAGTCTTTCAGACGCGATGTTAAACCGAGGCCCCGTCTGCCCTCTCGTGTGGATGTAAAAGATCCCACAGCACTATTCGAAGAAAAGCACAGGAGTTCTCCCTCAATGTTTATCCCTCAACCAACATCATTAAAAAAAAAGATTATCTCATTGCTGTTTGTGGGACCTTGCTTTGCGCAAATTGGCTGCTGTGTTTCCTACATTACAACAGTGACTACACTTCAAAAGTACTTGAGCATGAAATAGTGCCATGAGACCTAAGAACAGATCTCTCTCTCTCTCTCTCTCTTTCTGTGGAAGTTCACCGCTGCTCCCCTCTCCCTGTATACCCTTTCTTATTGTTGCTACGTGACAGTTGGCGCTCTGCTCTGACCGCAACTGCCTTTTGTTTCCCTGACTTCACATGAACTTTTATTGCCTTACGAGCGAGTGTCTGACCAGATGGTGTCCATCTGCTGTTCTAGTGTCAGTAAAAAACGCTTATCTCACCACTCGGCACATTCTTTCTATCTCCAATTACTATTCAACCTTGGGAACCTGTCGAGCCCCAAGCCTGTTCCTGATTCTGTGCTTTGTCCGCTCTGTGCTGTCTCATCTCTGTGCTGTCTCCAGTATATCTACCTGGGCCCTAATCTCTGGAATTCCCACCCTAAACCTCTCCACCTCTTTCTCTTCATTTAAGACGGTCCTTGACACCTACCTCTTTGACCAAGCTGTCCTAATATCTCCTCATGTGGCTCGGTGTCAAATTTTGATTGGTAATCGCTCCTGTGAAGTGCCTTGGGACATTTTACTACATTAAAGGCGCTATATAAATCCAAGTTGTTGTTGTAGTGGTAGTAATCAGAGAAAGGGAGGTTGACTGGTCGTATTCGCAGGATAATTTAACTACTATATCCTGTAAGTAAGGGTGCCCTATAATAGAATGTTCTCAGATCATCGTGCTCAATGTTGCGTGTTTTGCTGGTCTTGGAGCTTCTATTGCTAAATAAAGATTCAATTGATTTAGAAATATATATATATATATATATTCGTGTCTAATTTGTGTAGCCTGAGCCCAAGTTATATTTAAAAACAAGACAAAGTGACTAAATTATCCAACGACAGCTGTAAACATACTCATTGGCTGGTTAGAATAAATTGCGACATCTTCATAATTATGTTGACGTTGTTCAGAATAGATTAGAAACTAGTAGAACTAGTAACCAGTAACTATAAATGAATTCTGCTGCAGTCAAGTCTCTAAATATTTGGTAGAATTGTTTGCCAGTAATTTTGCATTCACTTCTATCTTAGGTTCGGAAAATGTAGCTTCCGTTATATATAACACCAGCTACTCTAGAACAGGGTGGACCATAAAATCTATCTTAAAATACTTGGTCTGTTACCAGCTACAACTGAGAGACATTGCAGTGGAAATAACACAGGCCAGTCCAGGAGATCACACGGACCAAGTGTTATCGATAAAGACACTTACCTTCTATATGATGTGATCTCTGCCCAAGTCAGGAACCAGTCCAGCTCCTTCTTGAAGGCAGAGAGTCGGCACCCACCACGTCAGCCCGCAACGTATTCCAGAGGCTCACTACTCTCTGGGAAAAGAAGACCCATCCAACATCCAGTCTATTCCTACTCATGCATAGATTAAACTCATGTCCACTGGTCCTCCCCAATCTGTCATCAGTAGAAAATTATATGTTGGAATAATTTTTCTCCTTTTGCCATCCATGTTGATTATATTCACGTATATATGGAGGGAAGCTGAGACTTGTTTCTCCAACAGGACATCACGAGAACAGAGGAGGTTCAGATGATTGGAAACCAGGTCGGTAGATAGTTAAAGTCGACCGGGTCCTGCCTAGATCTCGCTCTCTTCAATATTAACCTGCTCTTCTCTGCAGGCAGCAAAGAAGGCACCCGCCTGAAGCCAGTGGGGTCCTTCATTAAAGAGGCAGGTCGGTGTCCGATGAAGTCGTCAGGTCCCGACAGCTGCGGTGATTTTTCCTGCCAGGTAAAGTCAAGTGAGAAGGGTATCGGAAGTAGAAGAGGGTGTTTAAGGCAAGTGTTTTACTTTCCTCTGCGGAATCAGGAGGAACAAGAGAGCTCCTCCAGACCCCACAAGGGAAGTTTAGGGCTTCCCTGCCTTGGACATCCCCACACTCCATTTGAACATGAGAACATAAGAAATAGGAGCAGGAGTAGGTCATACGACCCCTTGTAAGATTCTCAAACTTCACAGATCCCCCAAAACTCGGGAAAAAACCCTAAAGAAATTCACCTTTTCCCTGAGTATGGAAAACTTTGGCCATTGACCAAAATACTAAGATGGAAGGATAGGTGAGAGGTCACCAGACAAATTCAACAACACACAAAGTGGAATGTGGGAGAATTACTGCTTCAGACATGTCTCTGTTTTAATGCAAAACCTACAGCAGGTGGTCAACACTCACTGCCATTGAAAGAGGCAACTGCTCCAGACATGGTGGGGCCATGTTTTTGTTTTAAAGCAAAACCGATCAACACCTAGGACGTTGGATACAAAAGGAAGCCTTGTGTGACAAGCTCTAAAAATCGGAATTAACAATGACCCATCGGGAGAAGCAATTGCGACATAATGAGGGACCATCAAAAAGCCATCAAAGATTCTTAAGGACTTTGTAAGAACTGTTTAAACAGACATGAAGTGTTTTTTTTTAAAGTGACGAAGACCATTGTAAGAGAGGGATACAGGAGCGGAAACTCGAAACCTCTCTCGCTCTCTCTCTCTGGTTCTTGCTGGCACTTGTGTGCTGCTGGTCTTGTTCTGCCTGTCTCTGGAAGGAAGAGCAGCTTCCAGCGAACAACAAGGCGAGGGGGCAACAGGAAAACAGTTCGACAGGAAAGGTCAGCAGATCTAGAAGCAGGCCGACACACAAGAAGAAACCAGAGCAACAGCCCCAGTGACCATCAGACACCTCACGGCAACAAGGGCCTTACAAAACAACCAACCAAACATTGCCACCAACCAACCGGGTAATATTGGGCCACCGCGACCAAAGAAAACCAACTCGGGAGAAAACCGAAGATCCGCAAAGTTTCCAATCTACAATCTATTTCTGACTTACCTCTGGGTGAATTACTGTCAAGGATTCGTTTGGTGAGCATTATTTCTGGCCCTTTAGAGTTCAACTTAGCTAGTGGGATTGGGAGGGGTGAGGTATTTTCGACTGTAATTTCCCTCGCTTGTACCGAAGTGTTCCCCAATTTATTAGAGTGTTAAGATTGTTGTGTTGTATTTTCTCTCTTGACCAAAGGTCAAAGTTTCTTGCACCAAAATCAGTTGTCAGCTGCACTTTGTCACAATCCCCAAATAAGTCCAAGGTCTAGAACCCAGGGAGTGGGAGCAATTCGGACCGCTCAGAAGTCAGAGGCGAAGCTGACACACACCACCACCCCCTACACCTCGAGCCTGCTCCATCATTCAATAAGATCAGGGCTAATCTTTGACCTCAACTCCACTTTCCTGCCCGATCCCCATATCCTCTGATTCCCTTAGAGTCCAAAAATCTATCGATCTCAGTCTTGAATGTACTCAATGACTCAGCATCTACAGCCTTCTGTGGTGGAGAATTCCAAAGATTCACAACCTTTTGAGTGAAGAAATTCCTCCTCATATCAATCCTAAATTGCCGACCCCTTATTCTGAGACTATGCCCCCTAGTTCTAGACTCTCGAGCCAGGGGAAACAGCCTCTCAGCATCATTTATTACCGCAAGACACGCCTGGAAGCTCGGTCCCCACACTTACCTGATTGCCAGCGGGTGTCCAGGGACCGCCCCAATTTCCACAGGCCGGCAGCCACTTCTCACTCACTTCCTGCCCGTTCCTGGCCGGACGTTGGCCGGTGGTGGGTGAAAGGAGACGTGGCCGATTAAAATCACAGTGGCCTGATTCTGCTGCGGACGGGCAGGAATCTTAATGAAATCAACAGTTTGCCACCTGCAGCCCATTGGATCTGGTAGAGATGTTCAAAATCATGAGGGGTTTTGATATGGTAAATTGGGTAAAATTATTCGCACTGCTGATGAGTCACAGATGAGGGTAATAAATTTAACCTCATCACCAAAAGAACGAAGGGAGAACATAAGAACATAAGAAATAGGAGCAGGAGTAGGCCAATCGGCCCCTCGAGCCTGCTCCGCCATTCAATAAGATCATGGCTGATCTGATCCTAAACTCAAATCTAAAGAACACAAGAAGTAGGAGCAGGACCCGGCCACTCAGCCCCTGGGCTCACTCCGCCACCCACAGGGCCTTGACTGATCCGAACTCAGCTTCATGTCCAATTTCCTGCCCGCTCCCCGTAACCCCTAATTCCCTTTATTTCTAGGAAACTGTCTATTTCTGTTTTAAATTTATTTAATGATGTAGCTTCCACAGCTTCCTGGGGCAGCAAATTCCACAGACCTACTACCCTCTGAGTGAAGAAGTTTCTCCTCATCTCAGTTTTGAAAGAGCAGCCCCTTATTCTAAGATTATGCCCCCTAGTTCTAGTCTCACCCATCCTTGGGAACATCCTTACCGCATCCACCCGATCAAGCCCCTTCACAATCTTATATGTTTCAATAAGATCGCCTCTCATTCTTCTGAACTCCAATGAGTAGAGTCCCAATCTACTCAACCTCTCCTCATATGTCCACCCCCTCATCCCCGGGATTAGCCGAGTGAACCTTCTTTGTACTGCCTCGAGAGCAAGTATGTCTTTTGTTAAGTATGGACACCAAAACTGTATGCAGTATTCCAGGTGCGGTCTCACCAATACCTTATATAACTGCAGCAATACCTCCCTGGTTTTATATTCTATCCCCCTAGCAATAAAAGCCAACATTCCATTGGCCTTCTTGATCACCTGCTGCACCTACATACTAACTGTTTTGATTTTCTTGCACTCGGACCTCCAGATCCCTTTGTACTGCAGTACTTTCCAGTTTCTCGCCATTAAGATAATAACTTGCTCTCTGATTTTTCCTGCCAAAGTGCATAACCTCACATTTTCCAATATTGTATTGCATCTGCCAAATCTCCGCCCACTCACCCAGCCTGTCTATATCCCCTTGTAGGTTTTTTATGTCCTCCTCACTCTCTACTTTCCCTCCCATCTTTGTATCATTTGAGAGATTAGAAGAATGTTTTTTTTTACAAATGAGTGATGTTAGGCTGTGGAATGCCCTACCAGAAACAGTGATGGAAGCAGAGCCTACACTAGTTTTAAAAAGAAATATGTGAAATAGAAAAAAATTAGAAGGGTGTGGGGAAGGGGACCAAGTGGACAACTTTATCAGAGACCAGGCACAGGCACAATGGGCTGAATGGCCTCCTGTGCTGTGGAATTCTGCAGTTCTGTAACATGGAGACATCCCACCAGAAACTTGAGCAATTTTCCAACTACGTTGCTTTAAAACCTATTGTGCATATACTCTGCTACGTCCCCAATGACTTTGGTTTCATCAACACTAAATTGCAGGAAATATAGATCTTAATATCAGACGGGCGGTTGGAGAGGGTGGCGACAGGTTTGGGGTTCACTGAGGAGACGGAGGGATGATGGTGGGTGTCATTGCCATGCATGTGCTAACTGACCCTGGATGATACAAGTGATGAAAATCAAATTGCTACTCTCAGCGATGAGACAACGTCCATCAAAAACTCTTTTCAGTGGCAGGAGGATTGGTAACCAGAGTACACAGGTTTAAGTAATTGGCGAAAGAACCAGAGGGGAGATGAGGAGAATTTTTTTTACGCAGCGAGTTGTTATGATCTGGAATTCACTGCCTGAAAGGTCGGTGGAAGCAGAGTCAACAATAACTTTCAAAAGGGAATTGGATAAATACTTGAAGAAGATAAATTTGCAGGGGCATGGCGAAAGGGCAGGGGAATGGGACTAATTGGATAACTCTTTCAAAGAACCAACAAAGGCACGATGGGCTGAATGGCCTCCTTCTGTGCTATATCATTCAATGATTCTATGTCTATGAAAAAGTATCTCCGGCAAATGATAGAAAAGAAGGGCACAATGAGACCAGCGCATGCATCTGGATTATTTGCCGTTGCCCAAATTTAGGCATCAGAAACTCCTGGATATAGACTGAGTGGTAAGGTTTCTTGATGAAGAGTTAAGGCGAAGGGTTAAAGATTCATCTGGAGCCCATTGATGAATATTCTCGTCAGGGTATACATCCCAGTGTTCTTACATCAAACAGGAGATAGCCTTCGATCCCTTTCAAACCCAATGGGGATGTGTGAGAATAAGGTCACCCTCGATTCTGCCAGGGGTAGCAAGCATTAACTTGTAGAATTTTGTGCTTGCCATCACGTAGCTGCACATTCATTGAATGGAATCCCTTCAGATTTACATACAGATCAGAGCAAGCGCAGTCACTGAACCCCTGCAGAGTGCGAGACCAGACTATTCTCTGTCGTTCCCATTGTCCATGCTGTTGCTGCTGTTTCTTGCTGAATTTAACAAATTGCTCCACCTTGGGCCCACGGGGCATCAATCGTTCCTTGAATTCAACGGTCACTGCATTCTGACTGACTCCCATAATGTTGCCACTCGGGGCTTGAAAAGAAGCAGAAGGCATGAAAAAAGTATTTCTGTTCTCACCTTCATAATCAACTGACAAGGGCAGTGATGATTTAGACAGACCCCACAGCTGTGGATGAAGAAGATGGCACACGTCCTATCCTGAGTCCTTCAATACCCGAGCCTTTATATTTTATTGGCACTGTGGAGTTCCTCCTTTGCCTCTGTCTCTAGCATCTGCTGTTCTACCATATGACGGGCAGTCGGTGGAACAGCACACAATCTTTTCCCAAAAATTCCCTCCTAAACTGTCAAATGCATAGATTCTATACAGAACTCATAGAATTACGTAGAATTTACAGGACAGAAGCAGGCCATTCGGCCCAACTGGTCTGTGCTGGTGTTTATGCTCCACAGGAGCCTCCTCCCACTCTCTGTCATCTCAACCCATCAGCATAACCTTCTATTCCTTTCTCTCTCATGTGTTAATCTAGCTTCTATGCTATTTGCCTCAACTACTCCACATTCTTACCACTCTTTGGATAAATAAGTTTTTCCTGAATTCCCTTTGGATTTATTGGTGAGTATCTTATATTTATTGGCCTTAGTTCTGGTCTCCGCCACAAGTGGAAATATCTTCTCTACATCTACCCTATCAAACTCCTTCATAATTTTAAAGACCTCTATTAGGCCATCCCATCAGCCTTTTTCTTTTCGAGAGAAACGAGCCCCAGCCTGTTCAACCTTTTCTGTTAACCTTTCAGTTCTGACATCATCCTTGTAAATCTTTTGTTGCACCTCCTCCAATGCCTCTATACACTTTTTATAATATGGACACCAGAATACTCTACTTGAGCTGTGGATCACTTATCCAATAGTGTTCTCAAGCTCCAGACCTGTTTTGCATTAAAAAAACATGCAAGATGCTGATATCCCTTCTTTATATTTGGTGTAGGTTTAATCCTCGGGAAGGAATAAATTATGGTCGACTCCATAGTTTTCTTTCTGTCTCGTCTAACTGAGCATAAATTTTGACAGACGCTGGCTAATGCTTTAAAAAATTTATCTGAAGTGTTTTGTTTGTTTCTGAAATGACTCCCTGCCAATTGAACGGTTACTTTAAGTTGTTCATTTTTAAAATGGTAATTAGATTTTTGGAAAGCAGATGTATTTATTGATCCTAGTTATCAAAAAGTGACAGCCTCATTAAGATTACCCTCACTTCAGGCAGTGCTGGTCCATGTGTCAAAATCAAACCAGAAAAAAAAATCAATGCTCTAAGATTTAGAGTACAGACTCCCCCATCTGAGGTAGAATATAATTGTTTACATCATGGCAGATACAAGTCAAAGATTAAATTAATAAGTCAATAGAAAATTTAACCTTTTCACACATAATTCAGTAAAGGCTGTATAATTTAAAAACAACTCTGTATGACATTTAATCAAGAGCACATTAAGATGTCTAAAATAACAGAATATGTTGTACATTATTATATTTCATTTTGTTGTTTATTTTGTGTTGTATTGTTTAAATAAAGGAAAGGCACCTGAACATAATGTTATCTAGAGAGTAACCTTGTCTAACCTTCACTATTAACACTTTGCTTTCCGGATTTCAAAGCAAAATATGTTTTGTTGCTTGAAATAAATTGGTGTCCCGTTTCTAATGGTTCATTATCAAAAACTGGTCTTTATTTTTATTTGGTCGATGCTGGAAAGGCCAGCATTTATTGTCCATCCCTTGTTGAGAAGGTGACGGTGGGCCTTCTTCCTCAAGTAGTGAAATAAGAACAGAAAATGCTGGAAATACTCAGCAGGTCAGGCAGCTTCTGTGGAGAAAGAAACAGAGTTAACATTTCAGGTCGAAGACCCTTTGTCAGATTTTCATCGACCTGAAACGTTAACCCTGTTTCTTTCTCTACAGGTGCTGCCTGACCTGCTGAGTATTTCCAGCATTTTCTGTTTATATTGCAGGTTTCTAGCATCCACAGTATTTTGCTTTTTCTTCAAGTAGTGATTGTTTTCACAGCTACAGTGAGCGTGAAGAGTCAACCAACTAGTGTGAGACTGGAGTCACGTGTAGGACAGACCAGGTAGGGATGGACATTTGAAAAATGTTGGTATGTTTATGACATTGTCATTTGTGCCAGCTCACAAATTATCAGATTTATCAAATTCAATTTTCATGCTGGGATTTGAACTCGTGACTTTCTGGGTTGCTAGTCCAATACCACAATCACTACACTACCATATCCATTGGTTTTGCAGAGAGCCGGCATGAGCTCGACGGGCTGAATGGCCTCCTTCTGTGCTGTAACCATTCTATGATTATAAGGAGTGCATCTTCATTCCAGCACTCCACAGGGGAGCAGGATACACAGAATGCACATCTTTGATAATTGAGGGCAACCAGTCTGTGATTTACCTTCCCTCATGGATGGAATATTATGGGTTGCCCACCCGCAATTTCTCTGCGAGCACCGGCCCCCACTAGGAGCACCAAAATGTGCGACACTCACTGTAAAACTTTACATTCATTGGGTGCCAAACATGATGCAGCTTTCCTGTAAGAATGATACTTTCTGTCCTACTGTTTATGCTAAAAACACCATCATTACACAACAAAAAGAAAATGCAGCGTGCAATGAGAGAGTTTGTGTGAAATATTGTTCATCAAAAGGTAGCTGCATATTTACTAAATCAGGATTTTCCAATTTTCATTGAGCCATTTTGCAACCTCACAGCTAGATTGTTAAACTCGTTAGCTGTTTGAGGGATATTATGTAAAGAATGTTACAACACCAGGTTATAGTCCAACAATTTTATTTGAAAATCACAAGCTTTCGGAGGCTTCCTCCTTCGTCAGGTGAATGTGGAAAACCTTGAACGTTTCGCATTAATATTCAGAGAACAATACCTGGTGATTACAGATAATCTTTCCAACTGCCCGTTGTCAAGGCAATCAAAGTGTTCAGACAGAAAGGTGTTACCTACAGGACCACCGAATATACAAACGGCCAGAACACAAAACAGAGAGCGAGAGGGAGAAACATCCGAAAGGAAGAGAAAGACAGAAAATGACCCGTTGTACAGGTGGTCCTGTAGGTAACACCTCTCTGTCTGAACACTTTGATTGCCCCTTGACAACGGACAGTTGGAAAGATTATCTGTAATCACCAGGTATTGTTCTCTGAATATAAATGCGAAACGTTCAAGGATTTCTTGACATTCACCTGACGAAGGAGGAAGCCTCCGAAAGCTTGTGATTTTCAAATAAAATTGTTGGACTATAACCTGGTGTTGTAACATTCTTTACATTTGTCAACCCCAGTCCATCACCGGCATCTCCACATGAGGGATATTAAAGAGTCATTATTACAGCTGATTCTTGATGGCAGATTTCCTTTCATTCCCTTAAACTCAATCACGTTTTTAGGAAGCACAGTTTTGCAAAACTGAACGTTGTTGCAATTTTGTTAAGAACAATGAAGAAAAATTGTTTCTTCTCCCGACGCAGCCCAAGATGATCAAATAGCATTGTGAGGGTGAGAAAGAGAGAGAGAGAGTCAGAAATTACAGACACTTGCGTTGATTATCCTCTTAATGAAATATTGGCAGGCTGCATTCTCGGGTAAATGTTGTAAGTCAACAGAATTATGCTGAAAATCATGTCTTTGTACAAATGAGAAGTAAAAGTGTGAGTCTTGTTGTCCATCTCAGCTAACAAAATACATTTCTAGAGCACAGATACAAATGATGCAATGATTCATATTTTGTTGATTTATGAAGGAATAAAACTAGACCATCTATCCTTGTTGCTTTGAAAACATGATGCAGTTACTTTCTTTCTGTGGTACCACATCAACAAAATGTAGTTCTGGGAGAGTTACAGCTGTTTACTAATAGGAAGAATGTTGATTCCAAGAATATCAAGACTTGGAGTAGCATTGATTAAGCGCCATACGAGATTACATGACATATAACATTTCAAAATCACAGACGGACAGAATGTCAGGGATATTATTTACAACGGTGCATTGAATGGCAAATTAATTGTTCACGACACGACATGGTGGTGATCATAGTCCAAATGTCTTGGGTTCATGTCATGTCCATTACATTGTTTCATGTTTCAAATTTATAACCTCGGTGGAATTGTACGTCATCTTGGAGAAGTAAAATACGCATGCTGGCAAGTCTAAAGAAAGGTCAGCATCTACTGCCCCTCCTGAATTAGTCATTCTTGGTCTTAAGCGGCCCCAAGAGGCTTGTTGATTAATGGGCAAGTTTCGAAACTGACAGAATTTACTCAAGACTTGAAGAAATATGGTACAGAGGAGCAAAATCACAATCAGGGAGATTCATTTTAACAAATCTGGGAGATTCTGCATCCTTGTTTTCTTTCTGGATTTTAAAGATATATTCCAATTTTCAGTGATGGTTCAACCTCAGTGAAATGTGTAAAAGGTTAAGGCATAGGAACCTCATGCAAGATAAACAATTAATACCCAGGCTCCCATCAGCTGATCAAATAAGGTGTGTCCATTTTTTCTCTTGAATCCTCTTATTAGATAGTTAAAGGAAGAATTTGCATTTATATAGCACCTTTCATGACCTCAGGATGTCCTAAAGTGCTTTACAGTCAATAAGGTACAGTCACTGTTGTAATGTAGGAAACGTAGCAGCCAATTTACACACAGCAAGGTCCCACAAACAGCAATGTGATAATGACTGGATAATCTGTTTCAGTGATGTTAGTTGAGGGATCAATACTAGCCAGGACACCAGGGAGAACACCCCTGCTCTTCTTTGAAATAGTGCCATGGGATCTTTTACGTCCATCTGAGAGGGCAGATAGGGCATTAGTTTAACATCTCATCTGAAAGACAGGACCTCAGTACTGCACTAGAGCGTCAGCCTAGATTATGTGTTCAAAGTCCCTAAAGTAGGAACTTGAACCCACAATCTTCTGACTCAAGGTGAGAGTGCTACCCACTGAGACACAGCGGAAACAATTTCACAGCAATTAGTGTTTATAAAACACCTCTAATGCTTTAGAAAAAAATCCCAAAGAGGGTCCCAAATAGAAAAAACGAGGAAGTAAATACTGAATCAAAAGAATTCAATGAAATCAGTGGATTGAAAATTCCCAACAGGCAACACTCTGGGGGTGATTTTAAACCCCAAGAACGGGTGGGTTGGGGGCAGGTGGGAGTTGAAAATAGTTGTTTTTTGGGTCGTAACCTCAAAGTTTTCAGACTTTGCATTCCCAGTGGGAAGCCTGTGCTTTTACTCGCCGACGTTAAACCCGGAAATAAAGCCGGAGTTCAGTCACAACCCAACAAACTATTTTCAACTCCCACCCATCCCCAACCCACCCGTTCTTGGGGTTTAAAATCACCCCCTCTGTGTCCTCAGCCCATGTTCAGAAAACGGGCTCTTTGTATGCTGGATCTTAGAAAGGTCATCGACCTGGAACATTAACTCTTGCCTGACCTGCTGAGCGTTTCCAGCATTTTCTGTCATTATCTTAGAGATCACTGTTCGGGATATTAGCGGGTGAGAACTTAACACATTCATGTGACGCACCCGTTGTGCATTATTTTAAGGCTGCATTAACCTGTTTATTTTGAATGGTTTAATGCCTCCACTACAATAGCAAAGAGACTGTTTTAGGCAGGAGGGTCGGTAACCAGAGGGCACAGATTTAAGATAAAATAACCAGAGGGCAGATGAGGAGAAATATTTTTATGCAGCGAGTTGTTATGATCTGGAACGCACTGCCTGAAAGGGCGGTGGAAGCAGATTCAACAGTAACTTTCAAAAGGGAATTGGATAAATACTTGAAAAGGAAAGATTTTCAGGGCTACGGGGAAAGACCAGGGGAATGGGACTAATCGGATAGCTCTTTCAAAGTTCCGGCACAGGCATGATGGGCCGAACGGCCTCCTTCTGTGCTGTAAGATTCTATAATTCTATGAATTTCGTACAAGTAGTAAGTGCTCATCCGCGAACATCACCAACAGTAGTTTCTAGGTTTATTATTCTCAATATATTGAAATACATTTTCAATGATCCTGAGGCCTCCAGTTTGTTATCTAAGCCATCACATGGGACGGCTACAGACACTATGGGCTCAATTTTAAAATGGTGATGGGTTGGCAGCAGTGGGGGGGGTGAAGGTGCATGTGGCAAACCCAAATAAGAAAAACTTACCTCTTCAGACACGATCGCTATGTGACTGATGGTGAATAAAGTTGTTTCTGGGTTTTGCACCCGGCATCCAGCACGATTGATGGGGGACGAGATCGGGGGGGGAGGGGGAAGATCGGGGTGGGGGGGGGAGATAGAGGGGAGAGGGGGAGATCGGGGGGAGAGAGGGCAAGATCGTGGTGGGGAAAGGGGGAGATTGGGGGGGGTATAGGGAGAGATCGGAGAGGGAGACATCAGGGGGAGAGGGGGACATCAGAGATGGGGACATCGGACATCGGAAAGGGGGGGGGTGCAGGTGACATCGGTGGAAAGGTAGGTTTATTTTGTTTTTTTAACATTGTGCAATGGTTTTTTAATTTAATTTATTTACTTTATTTTTGCCTGATCCGGCCCTTCGTATCTGGTTTCACCGGGCGTGAATCGGAAGTCGTGGGAAAGCCGCCCAGGTGAAGTTTAGAATCGGTTTAACTATCTACTATGTCAGAAATGAAGTACCTTAAGTACCTCAATGAGGTACATTTGGTTCTTTAACTATCATTCCACGGCTTTAATTGCCAGCGAGACTTCCGCTTTCGGGAAGCGCGGGCGCACACAGACGCGTCTGTGGGAAACCCGGAATGCGGAGGGTTGGTGCCGGCTTTCTCACCCGCTCGGGATTTTCCCGATTTTCGCAGCCCCCACCCCCCCCTACCCCCAATGTGCCCGTAATTTCATTTGAAAATTGGGGCCTATAGCATAGAATCGTGAGCATGCCCATTTTGTGGGGGGAGGGGGCGCAGGGACCCATCGCTGTGCCTGAACGGTGAGGCCTGAGGATCACCCGATATTGGGCGCCGGCCTCGTTACCAGGGAGCCGGCGAGCTTCGGACACCTAACGGCCGTCCGCGGACAGCTCGCCAGCGAAGAGGAGTGGAAGATCGGGACGCACCGGTAAGTGGTTAAAGCAGACCGGGAAGGGGGGACGATTGGTTTGGGATGTGGTGGCCGCAATTGGGGGACGGGCAGCTTTCACTCCTGCTCCTCCCATCTCCATATTCAGATAAGTGTATTTCAAAATCGTACCTCGTTGGTTTCGGCCTAACAGGCGGTCCCTTTAAGGCCGCATGTAGACCTGGTTTTCTTTAGTGAAGCCGGGTCTGGCTGCCTCCTGGCAAACCAATCCTGCAGAGCGGACCTCAAACAGATGTTAAACCCCTTTATTTGAATACGCAAAGGGGCCTAGCGTCTATTTCAGGTGCGGGAACTGAATGCCGATTTTTTTTTTTGCCCTTTACCAATATGGCGGGTGGTGCATTTCTGGCTCGTAATGGGCATGCACTTCCTGCCCTTCATATTCGAGGCAGTTTAACGCCAGAAAAAACAGGCCCTGTGTGGCCGAATTTCTAAGCCTAGAATTATTGTTCATTTGTCAGCCTCCTATCACACCTGGAAATTCAAAATGCACTTTCAAACCAATGAAGGCCATTGTCCTTAAGGAATTCATTGGCTGTTAAACCCTTTTGGATGTCCTGAGGTGGAGAAAGGCACTATACAAATGCATGTTCTTTCTTTCTTTCTCACCATGGTGTCTGTCTCCAGCAACTTATCGCTAAATTGACGACTGACAACATTTTGGCAGCCCAACCAAATCAAAGATAAAAGCAGGTGATTAATGACTGTAATGAGACCATAATGAGCCCTTCAATCTTTACAAACAAGTAAAGTAATGTTTTGTTGGTAATAATGATTGTTGGCAGCAGAAAGCAGCCACAAAATCAGCACTTTACAAGTTGTGTTAATGGGACTGATCAGGTTAATAATTCACATTGCTCAACGATATAAGATCTAAGTGACTATGTTCTTATTGGATTCTCAAGAAAGTACATTCACATACATATTTTATGAAGCATGTGTACTGTTAAGTGTACATTTATATATTTTATGAAGCCATTGTACATTATGATTGTGAGATAAATGTATTGATACATCCAAGTTTCCTGGCAAGAGTGCTTGCATTGGGAGCAAGGGCTGAGACAGTTTAATTGGTTTTGTTTCTGGGCATTAGTTAGGTGTGGTGCTGTGCGTCGGGGGGTGGAGAGAGAGGAGTTGGAGGGGAAGGGTGTCCTGCACACTAGTGGTCATGTTGGGGTCATTACTGTTCATGGACTTTGGGTGGGCTGTTGTGCTACGGTGGCAATTTGTGCGGGGTGAGTCTCCAGAAATATATCCCAGAACTACTTGGTGTATCCCAGCCAGCCAGAAACTGTTTCTACTGGAACAGAGAAGGCCAAGAGGAGATTTAATGGAGGCTTTTAAAATTATGAAGGTTTTTGACAGGCCGAATAGGGAAAGGCTATTTCCTCCGTTAAATTGGGGGAGTGGGTGATGAGAGGACATCAACGTAAAATTGTCACTAAGAGAATGAGCAGAGAGGTTAGAAGAAATTTTATGTGCGGAGGGTTGTTGGAGTGTGGGATCAGAGGGCACGGCCTGGGCTTGAAGTGGGAGGCGGGAGTAAATTCAAAACCAATCGATGGAGAAAGCTCCCTAGGGTGATGGGAGCAGTGTTGATTCACACAATTGCAAATTGAATAGATTTCCGACAGAAAATAACGTTTTGGGATACAGTATAAGAGCAATTTGAGACATGGCACAGTAGTAAGTGTAACAGGCTCGGGAGGAACAGGTGACTTTGGACCCATGGTTCCCAAAGCTCTCCGCCACTGGGGGCTTTCCTCGCCTCATGTCTGGGTCTGTTGTAGACTCATTGACGGAGATTGGCCAAAAGCAAAATACTGAGGATGTTGGAAATCTGAAATAAAAACAGAAAATGCTAGAAATACTCAGCAGGTCAGGAGAGAGAAACAGAGTTAATGTTTCAGGTCGACGACCTTTCGTCAGAACTGAAAGAAGTAAAAATTTAACAGTTTTTAAGCACGTACAGAGCCAGGGAAAAGTGGGGGGGGGTGGTGGGGGAGGAAGGAAGGGGAGAGGAAACATCACCTATCACAAAGCTTCCATTTTATTCTCTTCTCCCTGCCCCTTCCTCCTCTCCCCCCTCCCCGCCCCACGCACCTTTATCTCCACCCTCGTCTGTTATCATATAAAATATGCAAATAGTCCAATTTCCACAAACACTGCCTCCAGAACAATTATATTGAAGGATTTGCCTTATTTCTCTAGAATTGGCGCATTCTTGCTGCAGAACTCTGCCTTTACAAGACACAGAATCCTAAGGGACTCTTCACGGATCAAGCTGTCAAAGAGAAAAATCCTAATCTTGTTAATTTGGTTTTGGAAATAATGTAGAATGTTACTGCAGTTCTCAAGGCACTTGTATCAAAAGATTTGCACAAACGCCACAGTTCAGTGATTTGTTTGGCACTAATTCATCCTCTGTTGGGTTTGGAATTGTTAGTTCCACAATTGGACAGATCCTGGCGATGGGTAAACAGTGTAGCACTATATTCAATAATTGCTATATATTTAAGACAAGAACATAAAAAAACATATGCATTGCAGTTTAACCTCTGAATTGAACAATAAACCACAGAACTTCAACATGGCACTCTAAGCCTTTAGCAAACAAAGTTATTTTATTAACTAGTTGCCAGGGCTTTTACTGATCGATGCAGTTTACTTTATTGAAAACTTTTCAAACTATACCAGAGGTGTAAAAAGGTAAAAATTTTCAATTGGAGCATTCATAGAATCATGCTGCACAGAAGGAGGCCATTCGCTCTTTGAAAGAACTATACAATCAGCCCCATCCCCCTGTTTGTTCCCCATAGCCCTGTAAATTTTTTCCCTTCAAGTATTTATCCAATTCCCTTTTGAAAGTTACTATTGAATCTGCTTCCACCGCCCTTTCAGTCAGTGTATTCCAGATCATTACAACTCACAGCGTAAAAAATGTTTCCTCATGTCGCCTCTGGCTCTTTTGCCAATCACCTTAAATCTGTGTCCTCTGGTTACCGAGCCTTCTGACATTGGAAACAGTTTCTTGTTATTTACTCTATCAAAACCGTTCATGATTTGAACACCTCCCGTTAACCTTCTCTGTTCTGAGAAGAAGAACCCCAGTTTCTCCAGTCTCTCTACTTAACCGAAGTTCCTCATCCCTGGCATCATTCTGGTAAAACTCTTCTGCACCATCTTTAAGGCCTTGACATCCTTCCTAAAGTCTGGTGCCCAGAATTGAACACAATACTCCACCTGAGGCCTAACCAGTGATTCATAAAGGTTTAGCATAATGTCCTTGCTTTTGTATTCTATGCCTCTATTAATAAAGCCCAGGATCCCATCTGCTTTATTAACAGCATTCTCAACTGGTCCTGCCACCTTCAAAGATTTGTGTGCATACACCCCCAGGTCTCTCTGTTCCTGTACCCCCTTTGAAACTGTACCATTTAATTTAAACTGCGTCTCCTCATTCTTCCTACCAAAATGTATCACTTCACTCTTCTCTGCGTTAAATTTCATCTGCCATGTGTCTGCCCATTTCACCAGTCTGTCTTTGTCCTCCTGAAGTCTGTTACTATCCTCCACATTGTTTACTACATTTCTGAGTTTCGTGTCACTTGCAAACTTTGAAATTATACCCTCTATTCCCAAGTCCAGGTCATTAGTATATATCAAAAAGAGCAGTGGTCCTAATACTGACCCCTGGGGAACACCACTGAATACTTCCCTCCAGTCTGAAAAACAACTGTTCAGCACTACTCTCTGCTTTCTGTCCCTTAGCCAATTTTGTATCCATACTGCCTCTGTCCCTTCAATCCCATGGGCTTTAATTTTGCTAACTCGTGTATTATGTGGTACCATATAATTTTTTTAAATCAATGAAGCAATATGCCAGTGCTGGCTATCCCAACGATTGGACCATGTGAATCTCAGGCCAGCATAAAAAAGGAATGAATATCATTTGCATCAGGAAGGTTGCTCTAAGGAGAACAATCCCAGCTTCTCTAAGTCTCTCCACATAGCTGAAGTTATTCATTCATAAATTTGAGCGACTGACCTCCAAGTATTATGAAGAACTAGGCTTGATGAGCGAATGTGTGAGTCAGATTAAAAACCCACTGAACAGTGTAGAATAAAGATTATTTTCAAACAATGTAATAGTTTAAAAACAACTCCTGTTCTGGTGTTGCTCACTGGGCTCCAGTACCTCACCCGAGTGTCCATGCTTCTTATGTGAGCTTAGACAGTGAGTCCCAAAGGCTAGTCAACCATGGGGGACCTCATAGTTTACCATGAACCAGTCCTTACTGATTTTTAACCCACACTTTGCAGTATAGGTAACTGTACGACACCCAGAAGCAGGAATCCTGGCTGATTTTTTTTCTGTTCTGTTTCTTAACCCAGGGACACTAAGGCCAAGACTAGCGCTCCAATTATTGTGCCAGCTAAGGCCAGGCAGCACAGCAAAGATCAAGGGTCAAACCTGGGACCTCCCTGGTCTATTTGTCTCAGTGCCAAACCAGGTGATGGATTTACACACCAAGTCACTGGGGAGAAGGACGGTAATGGTTAAATTGGGCCGGGAAATGCTCTCGTCGGCGTGGCAACGTCCGCAGCAGCTCCTACGAATAAAAGGTACGAATTTACTCACCGCAGATCCGTGGCGTAGACTTGCGTGAGTTTGAAGACTTGATAAAAATCGCGACATCGGCCCAGCCTCTGAACAGAGGCACATCGGAAATGTCTGTGGGAATGGAAGGCCCACCCGCAAGCAAGCAGGTAGAAATCATTCATTTAAAGTGAAATTCTCTGTGTTAGTGTAACTAAAACTTTAACATATCTTATTATAAAAAGCCAAGCAAATGATTTAATTTAATGAAACTTACAGAAGTTGAAAGTAAAAAAAAAAAATTTTTGAATTGTAATTTTTAAAGAATTTTTTTAATGATCAAAAAAATATTAAAATAAGAGTAATTTGACATTCCACTCTTTTAAAATTTCATTTTTTGTTATTTTGCAGTCATTAACAGGTCACCGTGCTTTTAAAAGGTAATGTCAGACTGGTATTTTCCAGCATACCTTTTGGTGGCGTAAGTATCTTCATTCCAGATGGGTAAGTTTACGAATGTTTCATGATTTCTATGATTTTTAGCGTACCGTGTCCCTTTAATTCGGAACTGTCAAACCCGCTGGCGAACCAACGGGAGCAAGTCCGCGATTTCAGGATGTGCGCATTCGCGAACTTACTCCATCGATTCGCTGGCGGTCGGAGAGGACACCATAAGGGAACGGCGTCCCGAGGTGAGTAATTTCTAGGCCAATATTCTTAAATTCCTCACAGATTCCTTCTGTCTGCAAATAGATCGATGGGTAAACACCAAGTGTAGCCTTCAGGTGAAACGGGGTGAAAGGGTATTTGGAGTGGGGCGTGCCGATGTAATCCAGTCTCCATTTTAAAGTCATGCATTCTGTCCTCATTGGTTGGAGTGTAGGAGTTTCCCAGCAGTGTGGGCTGAGGAGCTGGGAGGGCTGGAGAGTGCAATTACAATGCGACAAATTTACACAGGATTGTTTTCATTCTAAATTCGGCCATATCGTGGCAATATAAAAATAAGGACAGAATATGTGGCTTTAAAATGAGCTCTGAATTATATCTGCATTTCCTGGTACAATTAGCCCTGCACTCTGATCCTGCTTCACCAGAAAACTGCACTTGGCCTTAACTCCCCATGTGGAAATGCCATAAGAGATCATCATCTACATATATATATATATATATATATATATAAGTCTATTGTGTCTGTTACATTTCAGGTATCACAGTCATTATAAAACACCAACAAATCAGAACCTTAAAAAGTACTAAATAGTCTACAGTATACAGTAGTATTTAATATATAATGCTAAATACATTGCAGTACTGCTGCATTAACAGAGGTGCCGTCTTTTGGATGAGCCGTTAAACCGTGGCCCTGTCTGCCCTCTCAGGTGGATGTAAAGATCCCATGACACTATTTCGAAGAAGAGCAGAGGAGTTCTCCCCGATGTCCTGGCCAATATTTATCCCTCAACGAACATCATTAAAAAACAGAATATCTGGTCATTATCACATTGCTGCTTGTGGGAGCTTGCTGTGTGCAAATTGGCTGCTGTATTTCCTACATTATAACAGTGACTACACTTCAAAAGTACTTCATGGGCTGTAAAGGTCACGACAGGTGCTATACAAATGCAAGTTCTTTCTTTAAAAAGAGAAAGAAAGCCAATCATTTCCTGCAGTTTCTTTTATCCTCCAGGTAACCCGGCTTCTCCCCACAGAGACAAGCACACCAATGGTCATAAAGTAGTGGCTGAATATCACGGCCATGCTGCAGGCCCCACACAAACTGCGAGCAATGCCACGGGATGCCCACTAGTACTTAAAATCAATACAACGGGGTGCCTAACAAGCCAATCATCATGGGAAACTTCTGTTTTGAAAAAGACACTGCTGTTAAAAATCACCTAATGCAATTGTAACAATACCAGGCTTATATAATCAATAATAAGAACATAAGAACATAACAAGTTTGAGCAGGAGTAGGCCATATGGCCCCTCGAGCCTGCTCCACCATTCAATAAGATCAAGGCTGATCTTCGACCTCAACTCCACTTTCCCTTAGAGTCCAAAAAGCTATCGATCTCAGCCTTGAATATACTCAACGACTGATCATCCTCAGCCCTCTGGGGTAGAGAATTCCAAAGATAACATTAATAATGCATATATTATGGATGAATAATGCATGCCAGTACTTGTTTAATCTTCTAGGAAAGGCAGAAACCTGCATAATCTAAACTGCATCACTTGCTCCACCTTGAAATGTAGTATTATATTATGGAATGTTTCAGGGCCTCCAACGTCAGTTCAATGCTTGAGTTAAAAAATGAATCTCGCTTCCTCGAGCTATATAAACTATGGCACCACTCAGTATAAATTTATGCTTCCATTTCTTTTTCAATATTCTCTAGATTTCGCCTACTGTTTGTCTATCAGTGAGATGTTAAATTGACGCTCTGTCTGTTTGTTCTGCTGGTTCAGGTGCTTGTTAAAGCTCCCATGGTGCTATTTGAAGAAAAGCACGGGGGTTTTCCCGGTCTCCTGATCAGCATTCCTCCCTCGACCAACATCGCCAAACAGTATAGAAGTTTAAGGAGTGAACTAATTGAGGTGTTTAAGATGATTAAAGGAGATGATAGGGTAAATAGTGAGATATTATTTCCTCTGGTGGGGGGAGTCCAGAACAAAGGGGGCATAACCTTAAAATTAGAGCTAGGCCGCTCAGGGGTGATGTCAGGAAGCACTTCTTCACATAAAGACTAGTGGAAATCTGTAACTCTCTCCCCCAAAAAGCTGTTGAGGCTGGGGGTCAATTGAAAATGTCAAAACTGAGCTCAATAGATTTTTGTTAGGCGAGGGTATTAAGGGTTACAAAACCAAAGAGGGTGGATGGAGATAAGATACAGATCAGCCATGATCTAATTGAATGGCAGAACAGGCTCGAGGGGCTGAAAGGCCTCCTCCTGTTCCTACGTTCCTAAACACATATTAATTAGTCATTCATCTAATCTGCTGTTTGTGGGATCTTGCTGTTTGCATAATACTACTTCACTGCAAAACTGATGTTGCTGTGAGATTACACCTTTCAATCTCCAGAAGGCGAAAAAGCTTGGCTTGCAATTTTATTTAGAATGAAGTGATATCATTATTCAATATTTGAATGTCTAGATGAGACATATTGATTGCAGTGAGTTAAGTCACAGAATATCATCACCTAATCCCTGATGCGGCTGATGAGAGAGATAAATTTAGTAGCGGCGATCTGGGGGGAGACAAAAACTTTCCCCATGGTCAATCCTTCTTCAAAGTTGAGAAGGATTTTCAAAGTTGAAAAGTTTAGATTTTCCTTGATTAGTCATCTTTAAACTATTTCTAATGTTTTTTTCTGATGGAAACATATTTTTGGCCACAAAAGCTATGTTAAGTTGCCTCCTAAACATTCGTGTAAAATCCCAGGAACTGCTGCTATCTCAGCAGAAATCTCTGGAGCTTTCCTTCGGCATTGAATGCCCCGCAATTGTATTAATATACAGTTGGGATAACTTGAATAAGAGAGGTCATATTCCAGCTCATCACATGAGTGGCTTTTCCAAACGGACTCAACAGATTAATCAGTTTCTTGACCACAGTCCACTGGGTGCATGTTGCTGGCAATCTTGTTTCCTATTGTGAATGATTGAATGGCCTTTCCTTTCTCTGCTAGTGTTGTGCTGTGAAAAGGAGGGATTTTGTGTTTAGATGAAGCATCTGTAGTAGATAGTGCTCTTCGAGCATGCACTCCCTTGAGAATCACTTAGTTACTGTGTTGCGTCCAAAGGAAAACAGAAGATCCATGATTCTGCAGACAATGGAGAAAATATTGCAACAGGCAGAGGATGCAGTGTGCAGACTGATGATCAGCTGCCTAGGCCCTAAGCTCTGGAATTCCCCCCCCCCATACCGTTCCGCCTCTCTACCTCTCTCTCCTCCTTTAAGATGATCTTTAAAACCTACCTCTTTGACCAAGCTTTTGGTTACCTGTCCTGATATCCCTTTATGTGGTTCAGTGTCAAATTATGTCCCTACTTCAGAGTATCATAGTACGTTACAGAACAGAAGGAGGCCATTCGGCCCATCGTGCCTCTGCTGGCTCTTTGAAAGAGATATCCAATTAGTCCCACTCCCCTGCTCCTCCCCATAGCCCTGTAAATTTTTCCCCTTCAAGTATTTATCCAATTCCCTTTTGAAAGTTATTATTGAATCTGCTTATTATTGAATCATTCTTTCAGGCAGTGCATTCTAGCTCATAACAACTCGCTGCGTAAAAAAATGTTTCCTTATGTCATAGAAATCATAGAATCATAGAAAATTTACAGAACAGAAGGAGGCCATTCGGCCCATCGTGTCTGCGCCGGTCGAAAATGAGCCACCCAGCCTAATCCCACTTTCCAGCACTTGGTCCGTAGCCCTGTAGGTTACGGCACTTCAGGTGCACGTCCAGGTACTTTTTAAATGAGTTGAGGGTTTCTGCCTCTACCACCCTTTCAGACAGTGAGTTCCAGACCCCACCACCCTCTGGGTGAAAATTCTTTTCCTCAGCTCCCCTCTAATCCTTCTACCAATCACTTTAAATCTATGCCCCCTGGTTATTGACCTCTCCACTAAGGGAAATAGGACCTTCCAATCCACTCTATCTAGGCCCCTCATAATTTCGTAAACCTCAATGAAATCACTCCTCTGCCTCCACTGTTCCAAAGAGAACAACCCCAGCCTATCCAATCTTTCCTCATAGCTAAAATCCTCCAGTCCTGGCAACATCCTCGTAAATCTCCTCTGTACCTTCTCCAGTGCAATTACCTCCATCCTGTAATATGGTGACCTGAACTGTACACAGTACTCAAGCTGTGGCCTAACCAGTGTTTTATACAGTTCCAGCTGTAAACCGGAGGTCACCGGTTACGGTTATTGGCTTAGTACAAAGAGGAGATGACTCAATTCTCTCTTAATTCTCAATGCGCTTTATTAACGTTGTTAGATCATGTACATATAGCTTATGCGTCTGGTTAGAGATAGGAATGCAGTTTACAGCAGGTTATACAGTTTTATACCCAAACTAGGATTTAAACACACACCCACTAGGTTTCTCTGATACATCCCTGAGTGGTCACAGAATAGAAAGGATATTATATTACCCGGAAAGGAGAGCTGACGCTGGCCAGGCGTTCCGTTCTCTCTCTCTTGACGTCATCTCTACGTCCCTGATGTAGGGTCTTCCACTTCCGCGATGGTCAGTCTCCGGAGTCTCGTACACACTGGCACCAAGCCTGCAATTCTTCACTCTTATTCCCAAGTCTGTCTTTCTCCCGTTGGCTTAGATTTGCTCGAGTGGTTGGTATAATCCCCTGATTGGCTCTGTTCCAAGGGGATAGGTAGCGTCACCTCATTGCTCCTTTTCTAAATAAGGACTGGTGTCTCATCACAGCCCCTTTGTCTCGTAGAAGCGTAACTAATTCAAACCTGTTCCGGCCAGCTCAGACCAGTGACTGAACTCCAGGTCACTTCAGTTCAAAAGTTACTTTTGCCTGAGTGTTAGCAATTCGAAATAAACTCAGTAGTTTTTTGCAGCCCCTGGCCAACACAGCATAACCTCCCTACTCTTATATCCTATGCCTCAGCTAATAAAGGAAAGTATTCCATATGCCTTCTTAACCACCTTAGCTATCTGTCCTGCTACCTTCAGGGATCTGTGGACATGCCCTCCAAGGTCCCTCACATTCTCTACACCTTTCAGTATCCTCCCATTTATTGTGTACTCCCTTGCCTTGTTTGCCCTCCCCAAATGCATTACCTCACACTTAGGAACATAGGAACAGGAGTAGGCCATTCAGCCCCTCGTGCCTGCTCCGCCATTTGATAAGATCATGGTTGATCTTTGATCTAACTCCATATACCTGCCTTTGGCCCATGTTGCCTCAGGTTCTTTTGCCAATCACCTTAAATCTGTGTTCTCTGGTTACCGACCCTTCTGCCACTGGAAACCGTTTCTCCTTTTTTACTCTATCAAAACTGTTCATGATTTTGAACACCTCTATCAAATCTCCTCTTAACCTTCTCTGTTCTAAGGAGAACAACCCCAGCTTCTCCAATCTCTCCAACTGAAGTCCCTCATCCCTGGTACCATTCTAGTAAATCTCTTCTGCATTTCTCTAAGGTCTTGACATCCTTCCTAAAGTGTGGTGCCCAGAATTGAACACAATACTCCAGCTGCGGCCTAACCAGTGTTTTATAAAGGTTTAGCACAACTTCCTTGCTTTTGTACTCTGTGCCTCTGTTAATAAATACCAAGATCCCGTATGCTTTTTTAACAGCCTTCTCAACTTGTCCTGCCACCTTCAAAGATTTGTGTACATATACCCTCAGGTCTGCCTGTTCTTGCAACCCCTTTAGAATTGTTCCATTTAGTTTATATTACCTCTCCTCATTCTTGCTACCAAAATGTATCACTTCATAATTCTCTGCATTGAATTTCATCTGCCATGTGTCTATCCATTTCACCAGTCTGTCTATGTCCTCCTGAAGTCTGTTACTATCCTCCACATTGTTTACTACATTTCTGAGTTTCATGTCATCTGCAAACTTTGAAATTATACCCTCTATACCCAAGTCCAGGTCATTAATATATATCAGAAAGACAGTGGTCCTAATACCGACCTCTGGGAAACACCACTGTATACTTCGCTCCAGTCTGAAAAAAGATCTGTTCACTTCTACTCTGTTCTAGATATTCTACTGCTGTCAAAGATGGTGGTGGTTCTGAGGGCATCTTGTGGAAATTGAAAACTCAACAGTCACTGCCTGAAAAACCATCACAGCAAAAAACCTAGAACAAAGTTACTTATGTAAGGCAAAGAAATGTAAATACAAGGTTAAAATGTGTGCAACTCCCAGCTAGGCAGTAGTTATATACCCAGGATCCATCCCACAAGTATTCTCTTGAATCATGGGACTAATTGGATAGCTCCTTCAAAAAGCCAGCACAGGAAATGACGGGCTGAATGGCCTCCTTCTGTGCTGTACGAATCTATGTTTTCCGCATTCTTTCACCCACTAATCCTTACACACTCAACTTGCCACTGCTTGTGCCAGCGAGCAATGAACAGCGTCAAAGGGCATGGAGATCACCCGGGGGTCATCTGTCAGACTTCACCATATGTGGCGTCACCATTTTAACCTGACTTTCGTAGCTTGCCAAATGGCAATTAAATCTGGGTGGCAGTTACAGCCTGAGTCAAAGTCTAGGGTCGCGTGTTTATGCCACATTCCGAAGCCAAGATCATGAGAGATCACGCAATAAAACCAATAGCTGAAATGAACTGAAGGTGGTTCTCTGCTGGATCACTGGGTGTGCACCTAATTTATATGGATACCTGGGCAAATGCTCACATTTTCTCTGACTTAATCGCGCCTATGAGAGTTGTCTGAAATTTGGAAGCCAAAAAATATCTGAAGAGTAAAGGAATTCTCAAAGCAAAACAGCTTGTGTGCCAACAGAGAGATAGTTGGGTATTTGGGGAGGGAGGCAACGTAGGCAGATATGTGTTTTTTTTCTTTTAGGTGGCTCAGTGGGTAGCACTCTCGCCTCTGAGTCAGAAGGTTGTGGGTTCAAGTTCCACTGGGGAAACCTGAGCACATAATCTAGGCTGCCACTTCAGTGCAGTACTGAGGGAGTGCCGCACTGTCAGAGGTGCCATCTTTCGGATGAGACGTTAAACCAGGTGGACGTAAAAGATCCCAGGAAGAGCAGGGGAGTTCCCCCTGTGCCCTGGCCAATATTTATCCCCTCAACCAATATCACTAAAACACAGATTATCTGGTCATTTATCTCATTGCTGATAGTGGGATCTTGCTGTGTGCAAATTGGCGGCTGCAAATTCCTACATTACAACAGCGACTACACTTCCAAACAAAAGTACTTCCTTGGCAGTAAAGCACTTTGAGACGTCTGGAGGCTGTGAAAGGGGCTAAATAAATGCAAGTCCTTCTTTTATGAACAAAGAAAAAATAAATATCGCCCATTGTTTAGTGGGCAGGCAATTGCGAATAGCAGACTCCGAAGGCCAACTTTGAAGATCAACACTTAATTTTCTTACAGACCAGCAAAGAGTAGGCCAGCACTGTGTCTAAAGAAACAAGCTGTTCTATTTCTGGGCTTCTTTTACTCTTTTTAACTCCAAACTGATTTCACTAAAGGCTTTTCCACCTGAACCTTGGTAAACAGCGACTGTCGACTAGGAGAGTCTGAAATGCAGATTATCTAAACCCAAAGTACACATTGGAAAAACGCTGGCGCAGGAACAGAGGAACTTTAAGCTGCCAGGGACTGAGGCGTGTACCCAGCATTAAGTTGCCAGGCAGTTAGTGGGTGCAGGTCCATGGTACAGAGACTGCCCTTGTATAGACACCAGTTGGGCAATCTCATTCAGAGGAGCCATAAGGACAGTTGGCGTAGGAAATAGAAATGTCACAGTGGTGTAGCGGGATATAGTGCTCTCTTCAGGTTCAGCATATTGTTCAGGCATCGTAGACTGCATGTGAATCTCACTACCTCCAACCAAGAAAGGCATAACCCTGTCACCGTGTGAAATGTAGAAAATAGTCAATGTCCCCAGCACTGTCAGTTCTGTTCGCCAGTTCTGACGAAAGGTCTTTGACCTGAAACGTTAACTCTGTTTCTTTCTCCACTGATGCTGCCTCACTTGCTGAGCTTTTCCAGCATTTTCTGTTTTTATTACTGTCATTTTTTGCCTTGATGACAAATTTGTGATTCATTCACACACAAAAGTGGGATTACAAGATTGACTAAGAGCTTATTTTAACTCAAGCTTTTAGCTGTGCATCCGAACTTTCTCATCCTACAATTTTATATATGTTATTAAATAGTTTTAAATTATGAAAATTTGTTTGGTGATTTTTTTGTTTAGTCAGATAGGGTGAGAGGAAGGGAGGAGGCTCGTGTGGAGCATAAACGCCAGCACAGATCAGTTGGGCCGAATGGCCTGTTTCTGCACTGTAAATTCTATGTAATTCCATGTAAACTTATCTGGATTCAGTCTTTCATGCTGCTCTTGTAGGTATGCCGTAACTCCATATCCCTCTAAGAGAGTGTGTTCTTTTGCCTAGATATCTTGATAAAAATTGCTGCCTGCCCAGGGATCGAACAGAGAACCTTCCTCTGCTGCTGGTTTTATTGCGTGACCTCACGCAGTCCTCCTGCCCTTCAGCAGAATAACTCTACATTAGACTGACTTAGTGTTCAACTGCCCAACAAATTCAACAGTAAACAAACAAGTGAATAGGAGCAATAACACACCATATTTCAAAGTAGTTTAGCTCACATAGTATACAAATAGTTTGTGACTGCTGCACTAAACTGCAACATACATAATATTCTTCCTTTAAAGAAAGAACTTGCATTTATATGGCACCTTTCACAGCCAATGAAGTACTTTTAAACTGTAGTCGCTGTTGTAACGTAGGGAAAAGCAGCAGCAAGAGTCCATATAAAGCAAAATGATAATGACCAGATAATTAATTCAATCTTTAATTAATTCAATCTTTAATTAATTAATCCACCTTTACAATTTCTTTGATGCAGGTCTCAGAAATGTCTGCCCATGCTTGGTACTCATAGTCCCAGAATGTAAAGATTCATATGACCTTTTTGGTATTAAAAGTTCCTGTAGCTGACAGACGTCAACAACAACAACAACAACAACAACCTGCACTTATATAGTGCCTTTACCGTAATAATGCGTCCCAAGGTGCTTCACAGGAGCTTTATCAAACAGAATTTGACACTGAGTCACATAAGGAAACATTAGGACAAGTGACCAAAAGCTTGGTCAAAGAGGTAGGTTTTAAGGAGCGTCATAAAGAAGGAGGGAGAGGTAGAGAGGCGGAGAGGTTTAGGGAGGGAATTTCAGAGCTTAGGGCCCAGGCAGCTGAAGGCACGGCCGCCAATGGTGGAGCGATGAAAATCGGTGGATGCCCAAGAGACCAGAATTGGAGGAGCGCAGAGATCTCGGAGGGTCGTAAGGCTGGAGGAGGTTATGGAGATAGGGATGGGAGCGAGGCCATGGAGGGATTTGAACACATGGATTGAAAATTTTAAAATCGAGGCTTTGCTAGACCGGGAGCCAATATAGATCAGCGAGCACCGTGGATGACGGGTGAACGGGACGGTGCGAGTTAGGATACGGGCAGCAGAGTTTTGGATGAGCTCAAGTTTACGGAAGGTGCAAGATTAACAAATGACAGAAGTGATTGTCTCAGTTCGTGCTTCTCAGAAATGAATGTCAGGTGATTCCTACTCCACCAGCCTTAATTAAGAGAAGGCCACGAGCTAAATAATTTTCTGTACAAATTGCATGCAGCCTCCTTAATGAATTATAAATTAAAGTTCTGGTCTGCAGCAACTGTCTTAACCAGAAAGGGACTTTAAGTATTTGAAACATTTGCAAGGCCCCTTAGGGTGTCTAGATATTATCTTGTGAATCCCAGAGCATTGCCATATACTCATTGACTCATGGAAGTGCAGCCGGTTTAATATTTCCACACAATGCTTTTGCAACCCCTCTTACAATTTTTACATCCTAATTATGCTTTTACTATCATTTAATTGCTTCTCTTGGAATATTTCTAGTTGGATTTCTATCAATTGTACAGAAATTGGCTTTTCTCTTGTGCGATAATAATTTGATGTTTCTAAAATAATTAAACTATTCTGAAGATATTACCGCTTGGTTAACCAAAGGAAAATAAGTTAATTTTCTACTAAGCTAAAACCTCCATTTTCGTCATTGGTGCATTCATTAAAGGGGGCCACAGTCCGGTTCCCAAAGGCCTTTTGGTTGAAGGAGCCAGCTGGTGTAGCACTAACCCATACAGGACAAAAGGTCCCAGGCTTGATTTTTGGTGTGTACTGAGCTACCTTGGCAGCCAAGGCTGTAGATAGGAAGGAACATAGGAACAGGATAGAACAGGGTACTTTCTAAATGGTAAAAAGTTAAAAACAGTGGATGTCCAAAGGGACTTAGGGGTTCAGGTACATAGATCATTGAAGTGTCATGAACAGGTGCAGAAAATAATCAAGAAGGCTAATGGAATGCTGGCCTTTATATCTAGAAGACTAGAGTACAAGGGGGCAGAAGTTATGCTGCAGCTATACAAAACCCTGGTTAGGCCGCACCTGGAGTACTGTGAGCAGTTCTGGGCACCGCACCTTCGGAAGGACATATTGGCCTTGGAGGGAGTGCAGCGTAGGTTTACTAGAATGATACCCGGACTTCAAGGATTAAGTTACGAGGAGAGATTACACAAATTGGGGTTGTATTCTCTGAAGTTTAGAAGGTTAAGGGGTGATCTGATCAAAGTTTTAAGGGGAACAGATAGGGTGGATAGAGAGAAACTATTTCCGCTGGTTGGGGATTCTAGGAGTAGGGGGCACAGTCTAAAAATTAGAGCCGGAGCTTTCAGGAGTGAAATTAGAAAACATTTCTACACACAAAGGGTGGTAGAAGTTTGGAACTCTCTTCCGCAAATGGCAATTGATACCAGCTCAATTGCTAATTTTAAATCTGAGATAGATAGCTTTTTGCCAACCAAAGGTATTAAGGGATATGGGCCAAAGGCAGGTATATGGAGTTAGATCACAGATCAGCCGTGATCTTATCAAATGCGGAGCGGGCACGAGGGGCTGAATGGCCTACTCCTGTTCCTATGTTCCTATGTTCCTAGGAGGAGGCCATCCAGCCACTCGAGCCTGTTCCACCATTCAGTTAGATCATGGCTGATCTGTATCTTATCTCCATCTACCTGCCTTGGTTCCGTAACCCTTAATACCCTTGGCCTAACAAAAATCTATCAATCTCAGTTTTGAAATTTTCAATTGACCCCCAGCCTCAACAGAGAGAGTTCCAGATTTCCACTCCCCTTTGTGTGAAGAAGTGCTTCCTGACATCACCCCTGAACGGCCTGGCTCTAATTTTAAGGTTCTGCCCCCTTGTTCTGGACTCCCTCACCAGAGGAAATAGTTCCTCTCTATCTACCCTATCAAATCCTTTAATCATCTTAAACACCTTAATTGGGTCGCCCTTTAATCTTCTACATTCGAGGGAATACAAGCCTAGTCTATGCAACCTGTCCTCATAATTTAATCTTTTTAGCCCCGTTATCGTTCTAGTGAATCTGCACTGCACCCCCTCCAAGGCCAATATATCCTTCCTGAGGTGCGGTGCCTGGAACTGAATGTAGTATTTCAGATGTTGTCTAACCAGAGTTCTGTACAGCTGTTGCAGATGGGGAGCTACGATTAGCCTAAGTGCTGCTGGGGTTTTTTTTGCGGGGGGACGGGACGGAGAGATCAGCCAGGGCCCCACTCCTGATCGCTATTCATTTTCTGGAAAATGTACTTGCATAGACACCAGGTGAGCATAGGATCCGCCTCAGCCGTGATGCCTTACATGGTCAAATAGGCCAGTAACAATAACTCTCTGGGCTCACTCTAGGCATGAATTTGAGTGGGATACCGGAAGGGTGTGGTGCCGGAGATTTGGGGGACAAATTTTAAAACAAATGGGCAGCCCCTGTGAATAAGAGTTTGCCGAATTGTTTTGTTAGAAGTCATGTGGCACATGGTTCTTAATAATCAGGTTGTTGATTTTGCTCTATCCAGTGCACAGCAGAGATAATCCCACAGCAATACTGCAAGGTGCACTACAACAAGCACTTTATCAGTTACTTTACGCATATGATGCCTTCGGTCGATGCTACATCGACCGATTTGATAGGGTAGATAGAGAGGAACTATTTCCTCTGCTACATGGCAGGTTGGATTTTGTAGTCAGATCCCAGGACTAACTGGAGGTGATTTTGACTTGGGGCGATAGTGCGAAATGGGCAATATCGGATCAGCCGCCCGTTACACATCTCTCCCTATTCTCATTTCCAATGACTTCAATATAAAATGAAAATTGGGAGAGATGTATAACGGGCGGCTGATCCGATATTGCCCATTTCACACTATCGCCCCAAGTCAAAATCACCCCTATAATGTGCTGGAGAGATTGATGGATTCCCTCGTTGAGTCGATGGATGAGTCTCGATCGTTATGAGTGGTACTCGTGTACCATTATAAAGAGACCTTTCTGTTTCTCTGTATTCCTGTTCTAATAGACTGTACATCACAGCAAGCAACTCTTTCAGCCTCGGATTATACAAAGGGGTTTTCACTGTGGCTGCTGGGGGAAGAGCTCGATCGGGGCCGTACGTACCTGCTGCACATATCGCGTTGAAAGTCAGACGAGGCGAGCGGATGAGTCGCATTGTGCGCCGGGCGCTGGGCAGCCAAATCTCGCCGCCTCGCAGCCTCAAATTCATTCAAACCGAGCCGGGCAAGACATGATGCCGTTGTGACCTGTCGGTGGCTCTGTCTTCCTAAGTGTCGCATTGCAAGATTTCAAGGTGGTCTTTAGTGTGTCGTTACCGCATCTCATCAGCCCACCTCCGTTGCGATATCTGCACTACAGCTCACTGTAGAAGAGGGCTTTGGGAATTCTATAATCAGGCGTGTGAACGGCATGACTAGAACAACGCACCTGGACCTTTTTGACGATGGCCTCTGTTCCAGTTAAACTGTAGCGCTTGACGGCATTAGTGTTAAATCCCTTATCCTGCCATTTGATGACATAAATTGGTGAGTTGGAGCTGGGTGTTGTCAGCGTACATGTGGAACCTGACATTGTATTTTCAGACAATGTCGCCTAGGGGCAGCATGTAGATGAGAAATAGGAGGGTGGGGGGGTGGGGGGGGCAAGGATCATATCCTTGGGGGAATCCAGAGGTAACAGTGTGGAAGCAGGAAGAGAAGCCATTGCAGGAGATTCTCTGGCTACCTGGTAGACAGCGCAAGTGGAAATGGTTAAGTCGCCTGATGTGACGGTGGTGGCAGATTCATGACTTCGATCCACGCAGTAGGGCGGTGAGGGAAATAGCTTGGTGCACGGTGACTTCTGTTGGCGGATGAGCCCCTCGATCTGGCCAGAGGCTCCGCTCGGGTTTGACAAAGGCGGAGCTGGCCCTGTCTCTCGTCGACTGTAGTATTCTGCTGGAGAGAATATCTAAGAGACTGAGATGAGGAGGAATTTCTCCACTCAGAGGGTTGTGAATCTTTGTAATTCTCTACCCTAGGGGGCTGTGGATGCTGAGTCATTGAATATGTTCAAGGCTGAGATCGATAGATTTTTGGACTCTAGAGGGATCAAGGGATATGGGGAGAGGGCGGGAAAGTAGAGTTGAGGTTGAAGATCAGCCATGATCTTATGGAATGGCGGAGCAGGCTCGAGGGGCCTTATGGCCTACTCCTGCTCCTATTTCTTATGTTCTTCAGAATAAAAAGCGTTTCACATTTCTAAACAAGGAACAAACAAACTAATGCGAGGAACTGATACTTTCGAGTGAGATGGGGTACGTATTGTGTCAAAGCAGAACTGGACGGCGTGATTACAAGCTGAAGAAGCCGCTAAACAGAATTTAACTTAATGTATTCACATTTAGCATTCCCGTTCTATGGATAAGACTGCCACCTAGTGAGATAAACCCTTCAAAAAATAAATTGCATCGAATTTTCTGCAAGGAGCAGAATGCTGGGGGCTCAGAGAAGGGGAAAGGATACAAGCTGATCCAAGTTGGGGCTGAAAGAGGGGCAGAGTGAGTCAGATAGAGCAAAAGCCTTCTTGCTACTGCATTCCTTCGTTCTAATGGATAGATTAGATGGGCAGATACAATTGCTGAACAAATTTGTTTGGCCTATTTATTCATTGCAGTTTCCGGAGCAAACAGCTTCCGATGGTGTAGATTCTGCTCTTCATTATTGACAACAAAGAACAACAACTTGCATTTATATAGCGCCTTTAAAATAGTAAAATGTCCCAAGGTGCTTCACGGGCGTTATCAAAAAAAAAATTTGACGCCGAGTCACATGAGAAGGTATTAGGACAGGTGACCAAAAGCGCGGTCAAAGAGGTAGATTTTAAGGAACGTCTTAAAGGAGGAGAGAGAGGTAGCGAGGCGGAGAGGTTTAAGGTTTAGGGAGGGAATTCCACAGCTTCGGGCCTAGGCAGCTGAAGGCACGGCCGCCAATGGTGGGGCGATGAAAATCGGGGATGTGCAAGAGGCCAGAATTGGAGTTCTATTAGGGATGGGCAATAATTTTTTTTTTCTTTTCAAAAAATATATTTTATTCATAAAATTTGCAACAATACATACAATACAGTTGTCATATCACATTCCAAAAGTACACAATACAGATTATACAATTTGCAGGTTACATCAAGTACAGTTCAATGAACACATTGTACATAATTACAGTTCATGACACTCTAGGGTGCCTCATTGCAGTACACTCAATACAGGTTATTGATAACAGGTACGTTACATATTCATTACAGATTCATTACAGACTCACTACAGGTACATTACATCAAATTGTGCTGGCTTCGCCAATGACGCCCACATCCCATGAACGAATAAAAAAAAAAGTTTGCAGTGCATGTGTTTGCAATCCTGCCACAAGTAGAAAACGGCAAATTTCTCAGCCTAAAGTGTCACTGTACTCAGCACCGTGCAGTCAAAGCCCTTTCAGGGATATTAACACGAGCTACAATCTGATTCGCCAGTTGATTTTTCGGCTTCCATGAATCGTATGACAAGTTAGTCACCTGGGAGGATCAATTTCATTGGTTGTGTGTTTTTAACGCACTGATTAATGGCTTTGCATTAAATTTCTACGTCCACTAGTCAATGTAATCATTAACCAGGGTTAACGGCCGCATTAAAGTAGCAATTTAACATGAGCACGCTAATTAGCGTGCTGGGATATTAAACCCTTGGTTTGTTAAGATGGTTACGTTCTGCCCCCCGCAGTTAGATCTTGTAATAACCATTATCGCCTACTAATCTCTAGTGAGAATAAAAGGTTGGAAATGAAAACACAACATGCTTGAAATACACAGCGGGTCAGCCAGCATCTGGAAAGAGCAATGACAAAGTAATGTTTCGGGTATAAACAGATCTGGTGGAGGGTCGTACCCTAGCTGTTAGCCAATGTGTGCCAAACAGGAAGTCTCGAGAATTTTTATAAACTAGTGAATTGCCCAGTGGTGTAGCCCACTCTCAGTTGATGAATATAACGATTTTTTTTATATTCAAACAAGATGCCGACAGATTAGGTATTTTCTTTTCATCAGATTAACTCTTTTCAAAGAGGTGCGATGGGCTGAATGGCCTCCGTCTGTTCTATACGATTCTATGATCGGGGGAACGACTTCAGAAATTCACTCCACAGAGCTGGCCAGTGGCCAGAGACTGCAAGTGCAGCGTGACAGTTGACATAACAAAATAGAATGGGCCATGTTGACATAGGAAATTTACAATGTCAAAAAAAGCATGACCAAATATTGCGATGAGAAGTAAGGTTTGTGAACAGGAAGTGTGAGCACTATACAAGATTTTTTATCAAATATATAGGTTTTTGTTGCTCTCTACAAGTATTGACATACCAGGGTAGATTTTCATCCTTGGCGGTGGTGGGAAACGGGTGTTAGCAGATCAGAAGTCCATTATACACCCCACCCAATTTTCCATACTTAAATTCAGTGTCAGTCATGGCTCAGCTGGTAGGACTCTTGCCTCTGAGCTTGAAGGTTGTCCCACTCCAGAGATTCAAGTGCACAATCTAGGCTGGTTCTCCCAGTGTAGTACTGAGGGAGCGCTACACTTTTGGAAGTACCGTCTTTCGGATGAGACATCAAACCGAGGCCCGTCTGCCCTCTCAGGTGGATGTAAATGATCCAAGGCACTATTTCAAAGACAAACAGGGGAGTTCTCCCCGTTGCCCTGGCCAACATTTATCCTTCAATCAACACCTAAGAAGCAGATGATCTGGTCATTATCTCATTGTTGCTTGTGGGAGCTTGCTGTGTGCAAATTGGCTGCTGCATCTCCTACATTACAACAGTGACTACTCTTCAAAAGTACTTTATTGGTTGTAAAGTGCATTGAGACGTTCTGAGGTCAAGAAAGGTGCTATATAAATGCACGTTCTTATTTCTTTTACTCAGGCCAAGTGTGAAATCTACCCAACTGTATTTTCCAGTACACAAGCATGATTTTTGTTATCAAGGTTACATCACTAGTTAAGCAGTTACCAAGTTAGTTAATTACTACTACTGGTATTATGTTATATTGGGAAAAGTGGTCAATCTATTTTCTATAGATCTGCAAAAATCTAATTGAGGGATTAAGATTTGTCCTGTCTGTAATTTCAGGCAAGAATTCAGAATCCATTTTGTGCTCATTCTAATTTTTTCTTCAATATTGTCAGCAGGAGAATTTCACCTCCTACATCTCTTCATGACAACTGTATTTGCAGTCAGTGAGTGAGGCTTTGGGCCCAGAAGAAAATAACGCTGCTTTCATAGTTCAGGAGAGAGAACGGAAAACTCATAAAAATAGCAGGAACATCGATTAAGATGGGGCCATTCCTCTTGCTTTTCAATCAATATCCTGGCTTGGACAGAAGTAAATTGTTCGATCTGGGTATCCCATAAGGTTTTAAGATTTAAGTTCAAGTTCCTCGAACACCTAAATAGAATCACCAACTCATTAACGACGTACCTGAAGCCAAACATAGTTTACAAAATAAAGGGCAAATGAAGTAAGGTGAGTGGATAGAATAGTTTTCTAATGCAACTTTTAGATTTTCAGGATTTTACTGACAGCAATAATTCTACAGAAAGCTCCGGGCAAGTTTTGCTCAATATATCATCTGCTGTTCTCTGAAGTAACTCCACTAACATTCATATTGACCCTTCACTGCACTCAGTCAAATATTCACTGGTTGACTAAGGCACACCGATGATTCAGGTGGCAGGCAAAGTGATATTGCTTGACAAGTCAGCCATTCAATCAACCAATTGCCTAAGGCCAATATGCTCACAAGACATGAAGTTCTTGAGTTCATGTTTGGGACTCAATATTACTTTGGTGAAGTGTACATGCTGTAGTATGCTTTAAATTTGGGATGTTTTGCACTGTTCCATCAAACGGATGTTTCTGAAAAATACAGGAGGTTTGTATTTATACTTAGAAACTATGTTAGTAATATCTTGTGTAACCAACTATGTGGGTAACATCTTAGTTACCAGCTCTTACCAGTTAAGAGCTGGTAATTTAGATGGATTGCACTCATCTGGGATGATTTTCATTCAGGGAAAATTGACATTAACCGGAGTAGTAAGGGCCTAAAAATGTGACCTAAACAGGGGTCTACCGCTGGGTGGCTGAAGTGCCTGCCTGGAGCAAATGATAGACCTGTTCCCCGTGATGTAATTAGGACCCCGATTGTAAAGGACACATGGGTGGAACGTGTGATGCGCCCACGTCTACCGGCGTTCCAAGCAGGAAAACGGCCGAAAAATGTTAAAAGTTAATTTTTCTCTGGAGCCGGAAGGACAGGGTGCTGGTGAGACCACACCTGGAATACTGCGTACAATTACATAAGAACATAAGAGAATATAAGAAATAGGAGCAGGAGTAGGCCAATCGGCCCCTCGAGCCTGCTCCGCCATTCAATAAGATCATGGCTGATCTGATCCTAACCTCAAATCTAAAGAACATAAGAAGTAGGAGCAGGACGCGGCCACTCAGCCCCTGGGCCCGCTCTGCCACCCACAGGGCCTTGACCGATCCGAACTCAGCTTCATATCCAATTTCCTGCCCGCTCCACGTAATCCCTAATTCCCTTTACTTCTAGGAAACTGTCTATTTCTGTTTTGAATTTATTTAATGATGTAGCTTCCACAGCTTCCTGGGGCATCAAATTCCACAGACCTACTACCCTCTGGGTGAAGAAGTTTCTCCTCATCTCAGTTTTGAAAGAGCAGCCCCTTATTCTAAGATTATGCCCCCTAGTTCTAGTTTCACCCATCCTTGGGAACATCCTTACCGCATCCACCCGATCAAGCCCCTTCACAATCTTATATGTTTCAATAAGATCGCCTCTCATTCTTCTGAACTCCAATGAGTAGAGTCCCAATCTACTCAACCTCTCCTCATATGTCCACCCCCTCATCCCCGGGATTAACCGAGTGAACCTTCTTTGTACTGCCTCGAGAGCAAGTATGTCTTTTCTTAAGTATGGACACCAAAACTGTATGCAGTATTCCAGGTGCGGTCTAACCAATACCTTATATAACTGCAGCAATACCTCCCTGTTTTTATATTCTATCCCCCTAGCAATAAAAGCCAACATTCCATTGGCCTTCTTGATCACCTCCTGCACCTGCATACTAACTTTTTGATTTTCTTGCACTAGGACCCCCAGATCCCTTTGTACTGCAGTGCTTTCCAGTTTCTCGCCATTAAGATAATTCTGGTGCCCTTATTTAAGGAAGGACATACTTGCATTGGAGGCAGTTCAGAGAAGGTTCACTAGGTTGATTCCGGGTATGGAAGGGTTGTCTTATGAGGAAAGATTGAACAGGTTGGGTCTATACTCATTGGAGTTTAGAAGAATGAGAGGAGATCTTATTGAAACATACAAGATTCTGAGGGGACTCGATAGGGTAGATGCTGAGAGGATGTTACCCCTCATGGGGGAATCTAAAACTAGAGGGCATAGTCTCAGAATAAGGGGTCGCCCATTTAAGACAGAAATGAGGAGGAATTTCTTCTCCCAGAGGGTCGTGAATCTTTGGAATTCTTTACCCCAAAAAGCTGTGGAGGCTGAGTCATTGAATACATTCAAGGCTGAGTTAGACACATTTTTGATCAGCAAGGGAGTCAAAGGATATGGGGAAAGGGCAGGAAAGTGGAGTTGAGATAAAAATCAGATCAGCCATGATCTCATTGAATGGCGGGGCAGGCTCAAGGGGCCGAATGGCCTACTCCTGCTCCTATCTCTTATGGTCTATTGGTTTATGGAGTAGAAATGCACCTCCCGGTACCAGGAAAATATTGCCGGCCTCGTCATCACGCACCCCTTTACCCGTCACCCCCTCCCAACCCCCTCCCTTCAAGCACCTGCCTGCGGGCCTCTGCTGGTGTCCCAGCCGCCCAACAACCCCAAGGCCCAAGAGCGGCAAGCTGCATCAGGAGATCCCTTAGACGGTCCGCAGCTCGCCTGCCAAATTCAGATGAGGCTGGGGCCTCGAAATGGCCGCCGTCTCTTCGCCGACACAACCGGCGGCCGGTTAAAAGCCAAACTCGGTCCCCATTTTCTTAAAAACATAACGTCTGCTCAAGAGGGTCACCATCTGTTTATGCAGCCATTGAACCTTTCGATCTAGGTATGAACTGGACTGTGTATTTTAGATTATTTTGAAATGGGTTGGGTATGTCAGCAGGTGACATCATTCTTTGACGGAAGCGTTAATGCAACATAGCATTCCAGCCAATGTCCATGTGCCTCCTCATTACTACATTATACCAAGACCCCAGTCTGCCCTCTCGGGTGGATGTAAAAGATCCCATGACACTATTTTTGAAGAAGAGCAGGGGAGTTCTCCCCAGTGTCCTGGCCAATATTTATCCCTCAACCAACATCACTAAAAAAAACTGATTACCTGGTCATTATCACACCATTATTTGTGGGAACTTGCTGTGTGTAAATTAGCTGCTGCTTTTCCTACATTACAACAGTGACTACACTTCAAAAGCACTTGATTGGCTGTAAAGCGCTTTGGGACATCCTGAGGTCATGAAAGGTGCTATATAAATGCAAATTCTTCCTTTCTTTTAGTCTAATATCAGGGAAATATTGAGAGTCTGCAGCAATGTCACTGTAAAGATAACATTATTGCTTTGATATTCAAAGGAATTAAAGGGGATGGAAGGCATGATCGCTCTGCATTTCATTACTTTTTTATTTGACTTCTGAAGGTGTGTTCAGCTTACATGTGAAGTTCCCTACCTGAGGGTTACAGTGAGGTACTTTCATTCCAAGCCCTGTAAAGAGGAACTGAAAGAGCAATGAATTCTAATGGGTATAATATAGGTGTTTCAGAATATTGCTGACACTTCATTGTGTACACCAGATATGTCCACTTCTATATTGTTCAAGTCTAAGTAACTTGGATATGTTGTAAATACTTTTCACGATCTGATTGACTGAAAATGTAATGAGAATCATAGGTAAATCCAGTAAGCAATTTACTATATGCGGGATTAATGGTTAGACACGGGCCCTGTTGTAACTGCAGGAAGAAAAAAAGACAAAAGATACAGATTTCAGATTTTCTGGGATAGTGTCCTTTTACAGAAGCCACTTGACTGAGAAAACTGTGTTTTAAAAGTCCAAACCATAATGTTGGTGTTGGAACGTTTAGCTAAATATAACTCTTTGTAACTGCCCCCACCACTTACACCGTCCCTGCTTATCACGGACAGCCGACTTTTTCGGGCAAATGGTGCTAATTATTTGTCAACACCCTAGAAGTCAATTACAAAGGCGCTGCTTATAATGTATTAAGTGCGCCAACTATTTCGGGCAGTTCATTAAGTGCGTACTCTGTACTTACCGATTTAAAAGGCTCTTCTGATTTCAGGCAAAGTCGGGTCTTCGAGCAATTTCAATCAGCTGTTCGCACCTCGTTGAAGTGAGATTGCCTTAGTGACGAGATTCTGGAAATGACTGCGAACCAATTAGGAGAGGCAGTTGCTCAGTGGGGATTTCCTTTTTTAAATTAGTTGGTTACTTTGCTTTTTGGCTTTACTGCCTATCGCGGATTGCAGCCAAATCGTGTTAACACCAACACGCCCGCAATAAGTGGTGGGGTCCATGTAGGGATTTTTTTTTTCTTTGCTTCCTGAGGTACAGATGAACACAAGCAATAATTGCATCATTTTTCAAAAATCTTTGACGAACATGTAATGGCCCAGAAATTGCTGAAAAAAATGACAGCGCGCGCCGTTATTGGTGCGTAAAAAAACCCGGCAACTTGTGGCGAGGAGCAGATACGCCGTGAGTTGTGAATCGCCACAAATCGCGGGACGATTTGTGCCGTTCCTCCGTTAGCCTCACGAAAACAGCAGCTCACCCTCAACCTCCCCGTGAGTATCAAGAAATTGATGGATTTACGCCTTAAGTGCGAATAAATCTCGCCGCAGCCATGTAGGGCTGGTTATTTCATGTCATAAGGACCCTGTTAATGACCTGATTTATGGTCCTGACACGAACATCAGCCTTGGAGGCCCAGAAGGGTAACAGTTGAAACTGTGGAGTCTCACTCCCGCAGGTAGTAAATTGTTCCGAGAGGTTTCTTAACTTTTTAATCTTTTTCTTACCTTTTCTTTCTGTCCCATTTTTCTCTCTCTCTTAGTCCAATCATTCTTTCCTTCTCTTTATTTCTACACCTAATTTGACTCTAATTCACCCGATTTCCTTCTCTGTCATTCCCTCTGTTTCTTACTCCATCCTTAAATTTCATTGGGTAACAACAACAACAACAACAAGCTTTGTGAAGCACCTTTGACATAGCAAAACGTCCCAAGGTGCTTCACAGGACCGTTATCAGTAGATTTTAAGAAGTGTCTTAAAGGAGGAGAGAGAGGTATGGAGGCAGAGAGGTTTAGGGAGGGAATACCAGAGGATAGGGCCTAGGCAGCTGATGGCACGTCCGCCCCTGATGGAGGGATTAAAATCGGGGGATGCGCAAGAGGCCAGAATAGGAGGAGCTCAGAGACCTCAGAGGGTTGTGGGGCCGGAGGAGGTTACAGAGGGAGGGAGGGGTGAGGTCATGGAGGGATTTGAAAACAAGGATGAGAATTTTAAGGTGATCGACTGTTGGTCCCATCGCTCATGAGGTCCCAGATGCTCCGTTGCCCTCACTGCACTGTTATCAATTCTCATTTCCAGCAAGTTTTGTCGCAAATATACTGGGATCTGAAGGGGGCAGGAGAGAAATCAAATTCACAGCGCTCACCACGAGATGCCCATTCCAGCAAATTCTGAGCCAATGTCAATTGGTTCTAAAAAAAGAGGACCTAGTAACTGGACCCGAGTGAGCAATGAGTTCCCGGTGCAGTAATAGTAGGTTTGCTTGGTAAATAACATCATATTTAAGGCATTCTGCACCCCGGTATGTTAAATATAGGTGATCTCTTATTTCATTTCTAATGGGAGTACGTTGGAACTCTCATATCAACGCAACCAAAGGCCTGTGCAAAACTTTGGCTTGACATCTGTTTTGAACGTATTGGATCAATCTCGAGACCTGGGCTATGTACAAACAGACCTAACATTTATCAGCTTTTTTTCCCAGATAGAAAATATCCTGTTTTCAGGATGTAGAAATTTAGTTCAGTGTACAGCAGTTTCCAGAGAGATTGCCTTGTTAGTGACCCTTAATTCTTTTTGACTGGGAAATAAGTTGCAATTACCTACATTTATTGCATATGCGTTACAGCCGGATTTTGTGGATTTTCTGAATGTTGATTTACCATTACTGGTAAATTAAGACATCCACTTAATACCCATTATCAATGGATTCCTTTAAGCACCTTAACATGAAGGGAATTAGATTCTTGGCCTCTGTAAATTAGAATATAATAATACGACCAGTGTAATTTTATGCATGGCGATATCTCTAGCTCAGGGTCCTGGAGGAAGAGGTTGATCTGAATTGTGAAGAAGGGGCAGGCTTTCATTTTTGGAAGACTGACCCTCGGAGACCGTAAATTAGCCTTGGATGTGACGCTTCTGGAATTAAATGTAATTTCTCAGCATAAGAGAACCATTCAAAATATAATTTACTGTTCATAGGGATCATAAATTACTGTCAGTCTCAGCAGGGGTAAGTGTGGTGTAGTCTAGAGGTTATGTTACTGCCCCAGTAATACAGAGGCCTGGGCTAATAACCATCAAATCCCACTGTGGCAGTTTTGAGAATTTGGGTTCAGTGGAAAAAAAAACTGGTTTCAGTAAAAGTGACCACAAAGCTCCTGACCACTAAATTCCTCTCCCAAGAATCTAAGCTGTTGGATTGTCATAAAAACCCCACTGGTTCCCTAATCTCCTTTAGCGAAGGAAACCTGCTGTCGTTACCTGGCCTGGCCCTATATGTGACTCCAGTCCCACACCAATGTGATTGACTCTTAACTGCCCTCCAAAGTGGCCGAGTGGTTCCAGAAGAAGGCCCACCACCACCTTCTAGGGGCAACTACAGATGGGCAATAAATGCCGGCCGTGTCAGCGTTACTCACGTCCTAAGAATGAATAAAAACATTAGGGTCCCTCAGGAGAACCTCGTGATCAAAGGCCCTCGACATTTTGCGAAGAGAGGTTTGGTGTGTGGGGAGGGAGTTGTCAGATTGATGACAGCTGCATTGGTTCAAGTGGTACCAACAAGTACATATAGGTACAAATCAGAAACTCAACAAAGCAGGTTATTTTTTTCAAAAAAAGGATATTTAATAGTGATCACCAGAAACCTGCTTATACTCGTGTGATTTTTAATTCACATGGACATTCCGTTCCCATCGTTGAAATTGGACCCATAGCAATTATAAAGAATGCCGCAAATGTGTTCTCAGAATGTGTGCTCCCCGTGAATTATAAAAAGAAGTGACAGGCTTATTGCACATTTAAGGATGCCCTCTCCTCCTTTAAGATGCTCCTTAAAACGTTTGACCAAGCTTTTGGTCACCTGTCCTAATGTCTCCGTTTTTTGACTCAATGTTTGTTTGATAATCGCTCCTGTGAAGCACGTTGAGACGTTAAAGGTGTTGTATAAATGCAAGTTGTTGTTGCTGTGGTTGAATGTGGGCTCATGGCTTTCTACTTTAATTTCCAGTGTTCTTGTTCAACATAAGCTTTTACCCTGATGCAGGTGGACGTTGTAGTTCTCAAACAACTCAGTCACACTCAACACCTCGGTGCTTGGCAGCCAATTATCTCAAACATGCTGGGGGTGACTCACCCTACCCAGATCCAACACATGGCCTGATGTGAAACATGTCTTTTGGTACTGTGCATTGCAGTCAGGAAGCTGTTGACTGACACTTGCCCTGGGCTTATGCAGGTTTGCTTCACACTACATTATACTAACTTCCAGAAAGACATGCATTTTGGTAGGAAAAATAAGGAGAGGCAATATGTATTAAATGGCACAATTTTAAAGGGGGTGCAGGAACAGAGAGACCTGGGGGTGCATATACACAAATCTTTGAAAGTGGCAGGACAAGTTGATAAGGCTGTGAAAGAAGCATATGGGATCCTGGGCTTTATTAATAGAGGCATAGAGTACAAAATTTCGTCCGGCCTCAGTACTCACCGTCAATCTGCATTGAAATCCAGGTCTTGCATGTTGCACTTTCCACCAGCAGGGGAAGCTCCAATCTCTTAAAGGGAGAATGTCACTTTAAATCTCTTAAAGGTAGCCGGTACCTCTTATTTGCTAAAAATAACAGTCTGTTGTCTGCACGGAGTCTCAATGAAGATCAGACGTCGCACACGTAAAACATAGATGCAGATCCCGTCCATATGTTTACACACTGATGAGTTATGTTAAAACATTGAATAAAGGTTGCGCACTACTAAATCACGCATCCTCCTTTCTGCATGCCAGACCTCACCAATCTGCCAATCTGAGTTTGTACCAGGCCTGTGAGAGTGCATGCACCAAGGTTCTCTGCTGATGCACTAGAGACCTTGGTGAAAGAGGTAGACAGAAGGAGGGACATCGTATATACGCGGGGTTGGGGGGGGGGTGCGGAAGAGGCCCTCCAGACAGATGTTCAAACGACAGTGGGAGGCAGCGGGGGACAAAGTCAATGCCAGACATATTGCACCATGAACATGGATGCAGTGCAGGAAGAAGTTCAATGCTTTGACACAAGTGGTCAAGGTGAGTGAGGTCAACTGTCGAGTGGCGTCTCCTACCAACTACACCACTAGCCGCATCCACTGCTCCACGCACTACGCCCCCCATCGCCCATATACCAACAAACTCTTTACATCAGTACTCAATGCTTCCTCTCACCCTTACACATTACCACTGTTGCAAGCCGCCCACAACTCACAGGCCACACACACTGGCAGCTATTCAACCATGACAGGCACATCACCTAGACACACGTCCCACTTTTTTTTTTATTCATTCATGGGATGTGGGCATCGCTGGCGAGGCCAGCATTTATTGCCCATCCCTAATTGCCCTTGAGCAGGTGGTGGTGAGCTGCCTTCTTGAACCGCTGCATTCCATGTGGTGACGGTTCTCCCACAGTGCTGTTAGGAAGGGAGCTCCAGGATTTTGACCCAGCGATGATGAAGGAACGACGATATATTTCCAAGTCGGGATGGTGTGTGACTTGGAGGGGAACGTGCAGGTGGTGTTGTTCCCATGTGCCTGCTGCTCCTGTCCTTCTAGGTGGTAGAGGTCGCGGGTTTGGGAGGTGCTGTCGAAGAAGCCTTGGCGAGTTGCTGCAGTGCATCCTGTGGATGGTACACACTGCAGCCACTGTGCGCCGGTGGTGAAGGGAGTGAATGTTTAGGGTGGTGGATGAGGTGCCAATCAAGCAGGCTGCTTTGTCCTGGATAGTGTCGAGCTTCTTGAGTGATGTTGGAGCTGCACTCATCCAAGCAAGTGGAGAGTATTCCATCACACTCCTGACTTGTGCCTTGTAGATGGTGGAAAGGCTTTGGGGAGTCAGGAGGTGAGTCACTTGCCGCAGAATACCCAGCCTCTGACCTGCTCTTGTAGCCACAGTATTTATGTGGCTGGTCCAGTTAAGTTTCTGGTCAATGGTGACCCCCAGGATGTTGATGGTGGGGGATTTGGCGAAGGTAATGCCGTTGAATGTCAAGGGGAGGTGGTTAGACTCTCTCTTGTTGGAGATGGTCATTGCCTGGCACTTGTCTGGCACGAATGTTACTTGCCACTTATCAGCCCAAGCCTGGATGTTGTCCAGGTCTTGCTGCATGTGAGCTCGGACTGCTTCATTATTTGAGGGGTTGAGAATGGAACTGAACACTGTGCAATCATCAGCGAACATCCCCATTTCTGACTTTATGATGGAGTGAAGGTCATTGATGAAGCAGCTGAAGATGGTTGGGCCTAGGACACTGCCTGAGGAACTCCTGCAGCAATGTTTCTTGCAGAAGAAGGTGGCGCATAACAGGAGGCAGCAAGTGGCAGTGGCATTTAACCCCTCGAGCCTGTTCTGCCATTCAATGAGATCATGCTGGACCTGTGATGTAACTCCATATACCTACCTTAGCCCCATATCCCTAAATACCCTTGGATCACAGAAATCTATCAATCTCAGATTTAGAATTCTGCCATTTACAGAAGAGCGTTCCAAACTTCTCCCACCTTTTGCGTGTAAAAGCGTTTCCTAACTTCACGCCTGCACGTCCTGGCTCTAAATGTTAGGCTATATCCTCACGTCCTAGTATTGAAGTACAGGAGGCCTCCAGAAACAGTTACAAATGTATCGGCAGTCAGAAGCAATAATCCAGCCACTAACCTGTAAATCCTGCATGGTTCCTTTAAATAGTGCTGGGGGGTGGGAGGTCCTTCAGGCACTCTAAGACACGTTCAGATGGTCGTGGATAAGACTGTGCGTTGAGTTGAGCGTTAAGTGCCAAAATGGTGTCTGTCGCTTTAAATCAGCGTTGCACACCGATTGCATCCATTTTCTCCTTACTTTACATGCTTCCAGCATTCGGTATTTGCGCATGCCCTAACTCCTATTCCAAGATGGCGTCCAGCGCACGTCACGCTGGAAACGTGCGTGCGCAGACAAAACTCCACCTTGGATGTTCGAGAGGTCGCGTAGCGCCTTAACAACAGGCGCCACACGGCCCAATTTAGCACCCAGTGTGTCCAATTCTGGGCATCACACTTTAGGAAGGATGTCAAGGCCTTGGAGAGGGTGCAGAGGAGATTTACTAGAATGGTACCAGGGATGCGGAAATTTAGTTATGTGAACAGGGTGGTGAAGCTGGGGTTGTTCTTCTTAGACCAGAGAAGTTTAAGGGGAAATTTAATAGAGACATTTAAAATTATGAGGGGTTTTGATAGGCTAGATAGGGAAGAAAATGTTTCCACTGGCAGGAGGGTCAGTAATCTGAGGACACAGATTTCAGGCAATTGGCAAAAGAAACAGAGGGGGGGATGAGGAGAATTTTTTTACGCAGCGAGTTGTAATGCTCTGCCTGAAAGCGCGGTGGAAGCAGATTCAATAGTAACTTTCAAAAGGGAACTGGATAAATTCTTGAAAAGGATAAAATTTGTAGGGTCAAGGGGAAAGAGTAGGGGAGTGAGACTAATTGAATCGCTCTTTCAAAGAGCTGGCACAGATACGAATGGGCCGAATGGCCCCCATTCTGTGCTGTATGATTTTATGATTCTATGAAGACAGAGAGAGAGACAGAGAGAGACAGAGAGAAGTACCTCACAATGACACAACTTCTTACGCTAAGTTTCATGCCAACTCAATGCCCTTTTGGCTATGGCTCAACACTAAACAGGGAGCTCATGGGACCCTTATCACTAAAGAGGTGTATGTGTGTTCCCCTCCTTAATCCAACATGTCTGGGAAAATGGTCACTGCCTCCCTACCAACTCCCATCGCTAGCCTGCGCCCCCTTTTTGTTTTGCCAACTTACCTAGGCCCCGGCATGAGGATCAGCAGAAGAAACCTGCAGTCGAAATAAAAGGTTTCAAACAAAACTACTGGACGTTCTGCACCTGTGGGCACGCATGTGCATCCGTACTTCTGCAAGCACAGTTTGGAAAGTAAGTTTTAATCTCTTTTTTTTGCAAAATCTTCCATTGAGGGGAGTTGGGGGGGAAGGTGACTATTTTCAGTACATTCAGACGAACTGGCATGGTCAGCACTCTAAAATGGAGGAGAAAGCCTGCGGACGTGGCATAGAAAGTATTAAGAGGCCAGAAATAGCTAATTGGATACGCTTGAATGCATCAATCTTCTGGAGTGGTTATCAACTGCTACTTCCTGAGAAAACGCAAGTAGGAGATTAAAACATTTTTGTACGGGCGTCGCAAATCCAAATAATTGTAACAAGTTGTGGAGGTTTTAGGCGAGGCCTGGACAGAGAGAGGAAGGAAGGAAGGAAGACTTGTATTTATATAGTGCCTTTCATGATCTCAGGACATCTCAAAGCACTTTACATCCAATGGGGTTCTTTTGAAGTGTAGCCACTGTTGTAGTGTAGGAAACGCGGCAGCCAATTTGTGCACAAATTCCCACAAACAGCAACAAAATAAATGACCGGATAATCTGTTTTTTTTTTTGTTAATGATGTTGGTTGCGGATTAAATATTGGCCAGGACACCAGGGTGAACTCCTCTGCTCTTGTGAAATAGTTCCTTGGGATCTTTTACATCCAACCTGAGAGGACAGATGGGGCCTCAGTTTAACATCTCATCTGAAAGACAGCATCTCCAACAGTGCAGCACTCCACTGGACTGTCAGGTTGGATTATGTGCTGAAGTCTTTGGGGTGGGGTTTGAACCCACATCTTTCTGACTCAGAGGCGAGAATGTTATCGACTGAGTCACGGCCGACAATGACAAGTACAGTTGACTTCTTTCGATATTAGATAGCAGGTAATGATGAATTTAGTAGCAATGAATCCAAAACATTAAAATCACGTTAAAAAAGTAACCTCTTCAGATTATTTACATTGTGATTTTGAGCTGAACCTTCATTCGGCCTATTGCTGTGAGACACTATGGAAATGGATTCATAAAACTGTCACAATTTGATTAGTCTTATTTGCAAGCAACATAAAAAATGGTGCAGAAATGTTGACATTGTGGACCTATTCTGAATTATTAATAATATTTTCCTAAACATTTGAAAGCATATTTCCTTTTGTTTCTAAGCATCAAAATCATTTTTTTACCAGTTTAATCTTCCATTCTGCAAATGAAACAAGGAAATGTGGCATTGTTTAATTCACAAAATGACTAGACAATCTGCTATTAAATCAAATATTACTTTTTTGTTGTAGTACCACTTTCAGTGATACCAAAATCATTTCAAAATAGATATTAAATTGAAGAATTACTTTTCCTTTGAAAAATAAATGTTTGTGAGATCAAATAAAAAAGACAAATCACAGGCTACTATCAACTTATATATTCAAATGACATAACTGACATAATTAAAATGACATACTTAAATGGTTAGATTGACTAGATGCGATGGGTGTGATTTAAAGAAGATTTCTAAGGAATTGTGGAGTAAACTAATATTAAGTCATGATTTACTGATATTGCATTCAAATTAAAACGTTTACTGCTTTTAGTAAGATGAAAAACATAAAATATTGAAGGATCATATTGGACTAAAACATAATAAATATGGAACTTCGCTTGAGTATAGTGTGGTCCTTAATGCAGCAGGAACTCAAGGATTTGACCGAATGTTACTTAAAATCTTATCATATCTCCATCGGAAATAACACCTGTAATGTCTTTATGAAGATATTGCTTTTTCAAGGTCAGACTCTTCCCATGTGCCCAGCATTGCAGTTATATTCTGATATTCCAGCCCAGTACTGACAGAAACTAATTGAGCTGTCAATGCGATGTGATGTATTTTGACGCAGAACCTGATCTGCAAGTTAATTACAGGTATAAACTAAGAGGCTTGTCTTATTGTCACAAGACAGCTGCCACAAATTCAGAAGCATTGGCTCAAACAGCCCAGAGTTAAAAGCGTGGTTTTAGATCCCTAAAGGGGAGGGGAATTGGAAAAAAACCAAATTCAAAAAGTGAACTTGCTTATTTTCAAATCCCTCCATGGCCTCGCCCCTCCCTATCTCTGTAGCCTCCTCCAGTCCTACAACCCTTCGAGATCTCTGCACTCCTCCAATTCTGGCCTGTCGCGCATTCCCGATTTTCATCGCCCCTCCATTTGGCGGCCGTTCCTTCAGCTGTCTAGGCCCTAAATTCTGGAATCCCCTCCCTAAACCTCTTTGCCTCTCTACCTCTCTCTCCTCCTTTAAGACACTTCTTAATTCCTACCTCTACTGTCCTAATATCTCCTTATGTGGCTCGGTTTGATAACACTCCTGTGAAGCTCCTTGGGACATTTTATTGCATTAAAGGCGTTATAAAGTAACTGAGTTCGATATGTATTACCAGAAGGCATTTGATAAAGTTTCGCATGTGAGGCTTTCAAAGACGGTCCTTGAATTTTCTACCTGCATTAAAAGCTGATATTTCCAGAAACAAAAAAAAGCAGGTGATGAATTTAAAATGTCTGACTCCTGTTAATAACTTATGATGTGTTGCAGAGATCGATTCTGGATTGGCTGCTGTCCGATGTATTCATAACCTACCTGGAATAGATCATTTCTTATAACATCATAAAATCTGCTGAAGACACAAAGCTACACAGCCAGATGTCATATATAAGGGATACTGGTACCACTGAATGAGAACGGTGAAAAACATATATTGGGGTAGACCTTGACTTTGTACGATAGTGTAAAACGGGCGATAGCGAGTTAGCAGCCCATTTTACATCTCTCCTGATTTTTATTTCTATTGACTTCAATGGGGAGATGTGTAAAACAGGCTGCCGACTCACTGTCACCCCGTTTTACACAAAGTCAAGATCTACCCCATTGAATGTGAAAGCATGAAATATAACCAAGCAGTGCTGCACTGTACCACCGCAACCTTCTCTAACTTTATGTCCCAGTTTTCACTCTTCACTCTTTTGAGTCTGACTGCTGTAAGCGCCTTGGGATGTTTTACTACATTAAAGGTGCTAGATAAATGCAGGTTGTTTTGTTGTTGTAGTATCCCTTTGACCAACCTCTGTACCTTCAGCCATCATGGCACTGCACTCTTCTAAAATTCTGTGGCCTTGTCTCATCTCTGTCCAATTTCAAAAAGCCTCTCCAAAATCTATCTCTTCAACCCTGCCTTGTGCCACCTTCCCCCATTCCTGCCCAGTGTCCCATCTACCGTTTTGTGAGGTGCCTTGTGATGTTTTACGATGTCAAAGGCACTATTTAAGTGTGAGTTGTTGTTTAATGACCCACTCATGAGGAGTGGACGCTCAATGAGGTTTCAGTACCTTAGCAAAAACAGACATCTGTGGAATCGAAATCCAGCAAGGAAACCTTGAGGGGAAAAAGGGAAAAGCTGGGATTCTGTTTTTAAGCCAGCATTAGTACAGTGTTATCTCCTTCACAAATTAACTGGATATTCAATTGAAAATGAAATTGAATATTGTTGGACTAAGCACTGACAAGGATAATCAAGTTGTTTATGGGATATTGAACTTTGTGTGGTGCTGAGATGTCTTTAGTGGAAAGGAACCATTCAGGACCGAACAGCAGAATTGTAGAGTCAGATATCCTGGTGATATTCTTGATTACTTTTGGCGGTCAGGAAGAAACTTTGCAAAACTTTCCTTCCATAGATTAAATAAGTTGTGGGCGAGGTCCATGTTTACGAACATACGAATGTACAAAATTGACTGGCAGTAAGAGACCAGCTGATGCATCAAGCCTGCCCCACACCATGATGGTCGGCCCATAAAGACTAAATTCTTCTTTCCTCCCCTGACTTATGCCCCCCTCCCCCACTCGACCCCCTCCACTCTCACCCCGCCCACCCCGCAGCCATGCAATCTCCTAGGAGAGGGAAAAAAATCAGAGAAAAAACCCAAGGAAAAAATACTGTGGAAAATTCCTCTCCGACCCCTCAGGCGATCGAAACCCGTCCAGGAGATCACACGGACCAAGTGTCATCTATAAAGACACTTACCTTCTATATGATGCGATCTCTGCCTCAGTCAGGAACTGGTCCAACTCCCTCTTGAAGGCAGAGCAGAGAGTCGGCACCCACCGCACCAGCCGGCAATGTTTGCACAGGTAATACGTCCTGTGTGGAAGGAGTGGAATAATTCAGGGTTACAAATGCCCTTTCTTGTTCTAGGCTTTCTTTTGTTCCAAAACAACATTGATTAAATCATAACGAAATTATGAAAATACAAATAAATCAAGGGAAGTTTTTTTGGCCCACTGCAGAAATCTAGCCTAATTCTGTTGCTGGGTTTTTTTTCTCTAGATATTCCAGAAAGTATTCTACGACACTGTGGCTTGAGGAAATAAAGCAGGCAATTTCCAGAGGAGCTAGTTATTTGCTGGAGGCACCAATGCTCACTGCTGACACCAATTCCCCATGGTAAGGTTGTCAAATACTAACATGTTGACACTCAGAAAAGAAAGAAAGAAAATCTTGTATTTATATAGCGCCTTTCTTGACCTCAGGATGCCCCAAAGAGCTTTACAACTAATTAATTACTTTTGAAGTGTAGTCACTGTTGTACTGTAGGAAATGCGACAGTTAATTTGTGCACAGCAAAGTTGCACAAACGCAATGTGATAATGACCAGATAATCTTTTACAGGACGTTGTTTGAGGGATATATATTGGCCAGGACACCGGGGAGAACTCCCCTGCCCTTCAGAATAGTGCCGTGGGAACTTTTACGTCCACCTGAGAGGGTAGACAGGGCCTCAGTTTAACATCTCATCCAAAAGACTGCACCTCCAACATTGCAGCACTCCCTCACTATGGCACTGGAGTGTCAGCCTGGACTATCAGCCTGGACTATATTAAAGTCTTTGGAGGAGATCTTGAACCCCCAACCTTCTGACTCAGAGGTGAGTGTGCTACCCACTGAGCCACAGCTGACACATGCTGACACATGGCGTCTCCAGCCCTCATTTCGATGGTCTTAGTAGATCTTTTGAAGTAGGAGCATGCCCCTGGGATCTACTTATGATTTCCTTTGAAGTTTGACCAGGAACAACGAAAATCAAAAATGCATTTCTCAAAATCAAGGTTCAAGGCGTTTGAAAATGTTGAAGGAGAAGGAACAAGCAACATCAGTAGAAAGAAGGATTGAACAGATACAAGAATTTATAAGTAGAACATAAAACACAAGGTCAAAAGCAAAATACTGCGGATGCTGGAAATCTGAAGTAAAAACAGAAAATGCTGGAGAATCTCAGCGAGTCAGGCAGCATCGGTGGAGAAAGAAACAGAGTTAAGGTTTCAGGTCGAAGACCTTTCATCAGAACTGGAAGATATTAAAATAACTAAGGTTTTTGAGCAAGTACAGGGCGAAGGAAAGGAGGGGGGAGGGAGGGGAGGAAAGAGCAAAAGGGAAGGTCTGTGATAGGGTGGAGGGCACGAGTGATTAAATGCCAAAAGGGATGATGGTGCAAGGCAAGGCGGGTGTTAATGGGACAGGTTAAGAAACAAAATATTGATCAGGAGTAGCTGTAAATGGCAGCAGCAGAAACATTACCAGCACTAACTGACCGAAAAAATGAGAGCAGTGGATCTGAAGTTATTGAAATCAGTGTTGAGTCTGGAAGGTCGTAAAGTGCCTAAACAAAAGCTTATGTTGAGCTTCATTGGAACAGTGTAAGAGACCAAGGGCATGGCGGTCAGAGTAGGAATGGGACGGGGAAAATAAAATGGCGAGCGACCGGCAGGTCAGGGTCACGTTTGCGGACTGAGCGGAGTTGTTCAGCAAAGTGATCACCCAATCTGCGTTTGGTCTCCCCAATGTAGAGGAGACCGCCTTGTGAGCAGCAAATACAGGATACTAAATTGAAAGAAGTACAAGTAAACTGCTGTTTCACCTGGAAGGACTGTTTGGAGCCCTGGATGGTGGGAAGGGAGGAGGTGAAAGTGCAGGTGTTTCATCTCCTGCGCCCGCACGGGAAGGTGCCATGGGGAGGAGAGCGGGTTTTTTTTTATTCGTTCATGGGATGTGGGCGCCGCTGGTGAGGCCAGCATTTATTGCCCATCCCTAATTGCCCTTGAGAAGCTGGTGGTGAGCCGCCTTCTTGAACCGCTGCAGTCCGTGTGGTGACGGTTCTCCCACAGTGCTGTTAGGAAGGGAGTTCCAGGATTTTGACCCAGCGACGATGAAGGAACGGTGATATATTTCCAAGTTGGGATGGTGTGTGACTTGGAGGGGAACGTGCAGGTGGTGGTGTTCCCATGTACCTCCTGCTCTTGTCCTTCTAGGTGGTAGAGGTCGCGGGTTTGGGAGGTGCTGTCGAAGAAGCCTTGGCGAGTTGCTGCAGTGCATCCTGTGGATGGTACACACTGCAGCCACAGTGCGCCGGTGGTGAAGGGAGTGAATGTTTAGGGTGGTGGATGGGGTGCCAATGAAGCGGGCTGCTTTGTCCTGGATGGTGTCGAGCTTCTTGAGTGTTGTTGGAGCTGCACTCATCCAGGCAAGTGGAGAGTATTCCATCACACTCCTGACTTGTGCCTTGTAGATGGTGGAAAGGCTTTGGGGAGTCAGGGGGTGAGTCACTCGCCGCAGAATACCCAGCCTCTGACCTGCTCTTGTAGCCACAGTATTTATATGGCTGGTCCAGTTAAGTTTCTGGGTGTTGGGGGTGATGGAAGAGTGGGACCAGCATGTCGTGGAGGGAGAGGTCCCTTCGCAATCCTGAAAGGGGAGGGGAGGGAAAGATGTGTTTGGTGATGGAGGTGGTGGAAATGACGGAGGATGATACGTTGAATGTGGAGGCTGGTGTGGTGGAAGGTGAGTACAAGGGGGACCCTATCATGGTTCTGGGAGGGAGGGGAAGGGGTGAGGGACACGGTCGAGGGCCCTGTCAACTACAGTTGTGGGGAATCCTCAGTTGAGGAAAAAGGAAGACATATCGGAAGCACTACTGCAGAAGGTGGTATCATCAGAACAGAAGCGACGGAGACGAAGAAACTGGGAGATGGAGATGGGAATAGAGTCCTTACAGGAAGCAACGTGGGAAGAAGTGTAATCAAGGTAGCTGTGGGAGTCAGTGGGCTTATAATAGATATTGGTTGACAGCCTATCCCCAGAGATGGAAATAGAGAAGTCGAGGAAGGGAAGGGGAGAGTTGGAGATGGACCATGTAAAGGCGAGGGAAGGGTGGAAATTGGAAGCAAAGTTGATGACATTTCCCAGTTCGGGGCGGGTGCAGGAAGCAGCACCGATACAGTCATCAATGTACCGGAAAAAGAGGTGAGGGAGGGGGCCTGAGTAGGACTGGAACAAGGAATGTTCCATATATCCCACATAAAGGCAGGCACAGTTGGGACCCATACAGGTTCCCATAGCGACACCATTTATTTGGAGGAAGTGAATGGAGTCAAAGGAGAAGTTATTCAATATAAGAACAGGTTCAGCCAGGCGGAGGAGGGCGGTGGTAGATGGGGACTGGTTGGGCCTCCGTTCAAGGAAGAAGCGGAGGGCCCGCAGGCCGTCCTGGTGGGGGATGGAGGTGTAGAGGGACAGGACATCCATGGTGAAAAGGAAAAGTTAGGGCCGGGGAACTGGAAACTGTTAAAGTGGCGGAGAGCATCAGAAGAGTCGCGGATCTAGGTTGGAAGAGATTGGACAAGGGGAGAAAAAATAAAGTCCAGATAGGAGGGAATAAGTTCCCTGGGGCAAGAACAGGCTGAAACGATGGGTCTCCCAGGGCAGTCCTGTTTATGGATCTTGGGAAGGAGGTAGAAGTGGGCTGTAAGGGGTTGTGGGACTATGAGGTTGGAGGCCTTGAGGGGGGAAGATCTCCAGAGGAGATGAGGTCAGTGATGGTCTGGGAAACCATAGCTTGATGTTTGGCGGTTGAGTCATGGTCCAGAGGGAGGTAGGAAGAGGTGTCGGAGAGTTGGCGTTCAGCCTCCGTAAGGTAGAGATCTCTTCGCCACACAACAAAAGCGCCGCCCTTGTCAGCAGGTTTAATGACAATGTCAGGGTTGGATCAGAGAGAACGGAGTGCTGCGAGTTCAGAGGGGGGGGAGGTTAGAGTGAGTGAGGGGAGCAGAGAAATTGAGATGGCCGATGTCACACCAGCAGTTCACAATGAAAGGATCAAGAGAGGGTAAGAGGCCAGAGGGAGGGGTCCAGGTAGAACAAGAATTCTGAAGACGGGAGAAAGGGTCCGCTGGGCGGGGGACAGACTCCTGGCCAAAGAAGTGGGCGCGGAGGTGAAGGCGATGGAAGAAGGTCTCAGCATCATGTCGAACTCGAAATTCTTTGAGGTGGGGGTGGAAGGGGATGATGCTGAGGCCTTTGCTGAGGACTTATCGTCCGGGGTCAGGGAGGGGAAGGTCGGAGGGGATAGCGAAAACAAGACAACGGGTGAGATTGGAGAGAGGGATGGGGCCAGAGGAAAGTGAAGGGGAAGAAGGATCAGGAGGGGTGTGGGTATCTAGGAGTTGTTGAAGCTTGCGGTCCTCGACACCTGAAAGGAAGAAGAAAAGTTTTTTGTTAAAGCGCCGGATGAGACGAAGGGTGAAATGGAACTGCGGACCAGGACAACTCTGAAATCGAGTGAGTCGGTGCTGCTGGAGAGAGAGGTCGAGAGCGCGCACGTGGCCGCGCATGGCGTTGAGCGTGGATCTCAGGAAGTGGCGAGAGCAGTGGTTCGAGGAACGCTGAATATCATGGAGATATCTGTAATCACGGGCAGATCCGAAACATGAGGGGTGGAATTTAAATTGGAAACCATGTGGAATAAGTCGGAGCCGGAGACAGTTGCTGAGGGAAGAGATGTGGCTGTGAAAGCGAGTTTTGGAAGAAACTTGATCAAAGACGAGAAGGGAAACAGAAAGCAGTGAAGGTGAACAAGGTGAAAGAGACAAACGGAAATCCCGTTGTAGGGAAAAGCAGAACTTCTTCGAGGTGGGGCATTCCTGGGAGAGAAGAGGTCATGAATTAAACACTAAATCAAAAGCAAGTTACCGCTGATGCTGGAAATCTGAAATAAAAACAGAAAATAGTGGGAGAAGGTCAGCAAGTCAGGCAGCATCTGTGGAGAAAGAAACAGAGCTGGTAGCTCCCAAAGATATTCAATTGGCATCGACATAGTTACAGGAGAGTAGACTGGCGCTGTGGTCAATCAGCTCATAGCACAGTGAGAAAACAATAACCTCTCCTCCTCTTTGGAGTTAGAACCCCCTTAAGTCCTCTGAAAGCCTTTTGCAGTGGTATGGGGGTCAGCATCCAATTCTCTTCCGACTGTTGCAGCCCCTGCCTAGATAATCGCCCTGTGGAGTAGCACCTGCTGTTAGCAGCCACTACTTTGTAGATCTGTGAATAAAGTGATGTAACTTTGGTACATAAATCAGGCTAAGATTGCACACCACAGTATCATCCTGAAGGCAGCAATTATTCAGCAGTGAATGAAATTATTGTGACTTTCAGACATTGCACAGAAGATCTGTATTTGTGTTGAAGTATTATCTGTTGGTTTACAGGTAAGGCCTAAGGCTGCAGTGAAGGTAACTATCTCCGCTGACATATTTGCTATTCTTCTTGAAGTAAAAGCCTATTTTCGCTCTCTGTTCTGTTTCTGTGCTTTCTTTCCCTACCCCAGTTCCGCAACCAAATTTCACGTGTAGCTTTGAAGCCCTCAGCAAATTGCCTGTTGCCCCTACTTGGTGGAACTTTTATACTTTCTGAAATATTCAGTCACATGCAGTGCTCTCTTATCCTGTCGGACTTTATTTATTATTACATTCAAGTAGAAGCTTGTGCCAGTGGCTAGAGAGAAATCATTTTCTCCAGGCAAACCTTGCACTTGCTCCAATATCCATTTTGTGCATTCAGAATAATGCACTAAATATGATGCCTAATGAACTTTGAGTGTGCAGTCCGAACCTTAAAGTCAGTGACATGTCGTGAAGCACCTTAGTGTTAGATACACATATTTGTAAGGGGGCAGTGGTTATTTATAAGGGCCAATAAAATGTAAACTGTACAAGATTATGGGGCACTTTACACATCGGGTCATGTTCACATTATTGGCCCTTATAAATAACAGCATCCTTCTGCTATGCATATCGAACGCCAAAGTGTTACACGACATATCACTGACCTTAAGTGATGTGTCCCAGTGTTGACTGTCCTCTTTTTGAGGTGACAACAGTTAGGATCAAAGGGTGCCATCCGTGGCTCAGTGGATAGCACTCTCACCTCTGAGTAAGACAGTTGTGGGTTTAAGTCCCACTCCAGAGACTTAAGCACAAAATCTAGGCTGGTACTCCAGTGTCGTACTGAGGGAGTGCTGCGCTGTCGGAGGTGCCGTCTTTCGGATGAGATGTTAAACTGAGGCCCCGCCTGCCATCTCAGGTGGATGTAAAAGATCCTATGACATTATGCAAACAGGGGAGTTCTCCCTGATGTCCTGGGCCAATATTTATCCCTCAACAAACATCACTGAAAAACAGATTATCTGGCCGTTATCACATTGCTGTTTGTGGGACCTTGCTGTGCACAAATTGGCTGCTGCATTTCCTACATTACAACAGTGATTACACTTCATAAAATACTGCATTGGCTGTAAAGTGCTTTGGGACATTCTGGGGTTGTGAAAGGCGCTATATAAATGCAAGTTTTATTCTTTCCTTTGACTTTGAACTCCTTTTATTTTTATGTTTCCACTAATCAAATTTGATCTCAATTGATTCATCCTAACTGCAGCCTCCCTGGGATCGATTTTGAGCTCTGGGCTTCCGAGGGGCAGAATGCGCTGGACGATCGCCAGTACCAACAGCGATGAGGGGCCCTCGATTTGGAGGCCCCGGCCTCATTTGCATCAAGCCGGGGAGGTGCAGGGCGTCTAACAGGACTCACAATGTAGCTCACAATTTGAAGTAGCCCGGGCCTCATTTTTGGAAGCAGTGGGTGAGTTTCTAACTCGCACCACTGCTCACCCACCCAAACCTGGCCCAGAGTTAAAATTGGGGCTGGCTTTGTTACCTCTAGACCTGACTATTACAATGCTCTCATGGCCGAACTTCTACCATGCATCCTCTGTAAATTTGAGCCCACACAAAATTTTGCTACCTGTATCCTAACTCGCATCAAGTCTCGTTCACTCATCACCCCTGTGCTGCTCGCTGACCAACATTGGCTCCCGGTCCGGCAATGCCTCAATTTAAAAATTATCATCCTTGTTTTGAGATCCCTCCATGGTCTCGCTCCCACCCCTATCCCTGTAACCTCCTCCAGCCCTCCAGCCCTCTGAGATCTCTGCGCTCCAATTCTGGCCTCTTGTGCATCCCCCGATGTTCATCACTCCACCAATGGCGGCCGTGTCTCCAGCTGCCTGGGCCCTAAGCTCTGGAATTCTCTCCGTAAACCCCTCTACCTCTCTACCTCTCTCTCCTCCTTTAAGACGTTTCTTAAAACTTACCACTTTGACCAAGCCAGCTGCCGTAATATCTCCATATGTGGCTCGGTATCAAATCTTGTCTGATAATTGCTCCTGTGAAGTGCATTGTGACATTTTACTACTTTAAAGGCGCTATATAAATGCAAGTTGTTGTTGTTGTCAAAGGGTTAGGAGGCCTTCACGTTTAACCCTTAATTTTAACTGCTTGTCCGCTTGCAGGTACGTTTTGCGAAGTGGAGCAAATAACATTTGAGTTAAAATACCAGAAGTCCCTCAGAGACAGATGATGTCAAACTCTCTGGATGAAGGTTAATGCCACATCCCAGTAGATGCAGGAAACTATTGCAATATGGCAGTATCTCATCTCAATTTACCTGGGCCATTGGAGGATTAACCCAGTAAAATGGTGATGGTCTTTGCATTTGGGGCTATATGTGCACAAATCTTTGAACGTGGCAGGACAGGTTGAGAAAGCGGTTAAAAAAGCATACGGGATCCTGGGCTTTATAAATAGAGGCATAGAGTACAAAAGCAAAGAAGTTGTGATGAACCTTTGTAAAACATTGGTTCGGCCACAGTCGGAGTATTCTGAGCACCGCACGTTAGGAAGGCTGTGAAGGCCTTAGAGAGGGTGCAGAAAAGATTTACTAGAATGGTTCCAGGGAAGAGGGACTTCAGTTACATGGATTGGATAGGCTGGGGTTGTTTTCTTTGGAACAAAGGAGGCTGAGGGGAGATTTAATTCAGAGATTTAATTAACGCGCATCAAGGTAGATAAATCTCCGGGACCTGATGAAATGTATCCCAGGACGTTATGGGAGGTTAGGGAGGAAATTGCGGGTCCCCTAGCAGAGATATTTGAATCATCCACCGCTACAGGTGAGGTGCCTGAAGATTGGAGGGTAGCAAATGTTGTGCCTTTGTTTAAGAAGGGCGGCAGGGAAAAGCCTGGGAACTACAGACCAGTGAGCCTGACATCTGTAGTGGGTAAGTTGTTAGAGGGTATTCTGAGGGACAGAATCTACAGGCATTTGGAGAGGCAGGGACTAATTAGGAACAGTCAGCATGGTTTTGTGAGAGGAAAATCATGTCTCACGAATTTGATTGAGTTTTTTGAAGGGGTAACCAAGAAGATAGATGAGGGCTGTGCAGTAGACGTGGTCTACATGGACTTCAGCAAAGCATTTGACAAGGTACCGCATGGTAGGTTGTTACATAAGGTTAAATCTCATGGGATCCAAGGTGAGGTAGCCAATTGGATACAAAATTGGCTTGACGACAGAAGACAGAGGGTGGTTGTCGAGGGTTGTTTTTCAAACTGGATGCCTGTGTCCAGCGGTGTGCCTCAGGGATCGGTGCTGGGTCCGCTGTTATTTGTTATTTATATTAATGATTTGGATGAGAATTTAGGAGGCATGGTTAGTAAGTTTGCAGATGACACCAAGATTGGTGGCATTGTGGACAGTGAAGAAGGTTATCTAGGATTGCAACGGGATCTTGATAAATTGGGCCAGTGGGCCGATGAATGGCAGATGGAGTTTAATTTAGATAAATGTGAGGTGATGCATTTTGGTAGATCGAATCGGGCCAGGACCTACTCCGTTAATGGTAGGGCGTTGGGGAGAGTTATAGAACAAAGAGATCTAGGAGTACAGATTCATAGCTCCTTGAAAGTGGAGTCACAGGTGGATAGGGTGGTGAAGAAGGCATTCAGCATGCTTGGTTTCATTGGTCAGAACATTGAATGCAGGAGTTGGGATGTCTTGTTGAAGTTGTACAGGGCATTGGTGAGGCCACACTTGGAGTACTGTGTACAGTTCTGGTCACCCTATTATAGAAAGGATATTATTAAACTAGAAAGAGTGCAGAAAAGATTTACTAGGATGCTACCGGGACTTGATGGTTTGACTTATAGGGAGAGGTTAGACAGACTGGGACTTTATTCCCTGGAGAGTAGGAGGTTAAGGGGTGATCTTATAGAAGTCTATAAAATAATGAGGGGCATAGATAAGGTCGATAGTCAAAATCTTTTCCCAAAGGTAGGGGAGTCTATAACGAGGGGGCAAAGATTTAAGGTGAGAGGGGAGAGATACAAAAGGATCCAGAGGGGCAATTTTTTCACTCAAAGGGTGGTGAGTGTCTGGAACGAGCTGCCAGAGGCAGTAGTAGAGGCGGGTACAATTTTGTCTTTTAAAAAGCATTTGGACAGTTACATGGGGAAGATGGGTATCGAGGGATATGGGCCAAGTGCAGGCAATTGGGACTAGCTTAGTGGTATAAACTGGGCGACATGGACATGTTGGGCCGAAGGGCCTGTTTCCATGTTGTAACTTCTATGATTCTATGATTCTATGATTCTAGGTATATAAAATTATGTGGGAGCTAGATAGAGTGGATAGGGAGGACCTATTTCCCTTAGCAGAGGGACCAGGGGGCATAGATTTTAAGCAATTGATAGAAGGGTTAGACGGGAGCTGAGGAGAAATTTTTTCACCCAGAGGGTGGTGGGGGTCTGGAACTCACTGCCTGAAAGGGTGGCAGAGGCAGAAACCCTCAACTCATTTAAAAAGTAATTGGACGAGCACTTGAAATGCCGTAACCTACAGGGTTACGGACCAAGTGCTGGAAAGCGGGATTAAGCTGGATAGCTCTTTTTCGGCCGGCACGGGCACGATGGGCCAAATGGCCTCCTTCTGTGCCGTAACTTTCTATGATTCTATGATAGGCTGGAGAAGCTGGGGCTGTTCTTCTTATAGCAGAGAAGGTTGCAGAGGAGATTTGATAGAAGTGTTCAAAATCATGAAGGGTTTGGATAAAGTAAATAAAGAGAAACTGTTCCCATTGGCAGAAGGGTCAAAACCAGGAAGCCACAGATTTAAGGTGATTGGCAAAAGAACCAAAGGCGACATGAGGAAAAACTTTTTTTACGCAACGAGTAGTTATGATCTGGAATGCGCTGCCTGAAAGGGTGGTGGAGGCAGATTCAATCGTGGCTTTCAAAAAGGAATTGGATAAATACTTGAAGGGAAGAAATTTACAGGGCTACGGGGAAAGAGCGGGGGAATGAGACTAACTGGATTGCTCTTACAAAGAGCCGGCACGGGCTCGATGGGCCGAACGGCCTCCTTCCGTGCTGTAACCGTTCTATGATTCTATAATTCTATGAAATAAACACTACGCAGCTGCTTCTGAGCTATTGAAATTAATTGAATGGTCAATGAAACTGCAGCTGTGTTTGGTCTCATTTTTGCAGTTTCTATGACAACTAGAAATTCCGTCCAGCCACTCAGCATTGAGAATTAATATATATGTATTTGCAGCAATACTACATATATTTATTTTTTCCGCTGTGTTTGTAATTTTTTTTTTAGTGCCAGTTTTCTTTTGAAGACTGCTGATGTTCCAGGTTCCTGTTAAAAGTGAAAGTCACTAAGCCAAGTTCAATTATGAGATCTGTGAAGATTTTGCTATTCTTCAGTTGCCTCCATGGAAAAAGATACTTCAAATGTCACTAAATATGCTTGACATTTTGAGAATAGTAATCGCTAAAGGGGCATATTAAATAAAATTCACTGGACAGCTGGGCAAGATAAATGCTTGATTAGACCCATACCACCTACTGGTAGTGTATAAAGGCCATCTGTTTGTGACCATGTCAGATTAGGCTTATAATGTTATTTTAATTGGGGCATGATTTAACCCACTCTGTTACTTGAATAAAGTGACACTTTCCAACATTTACTTTGGGCACCAAGACAACTTAGAATTACATGGAATTTATAGCAGAGAAACAGGCCATTCGGCCCAACAGGCTTATGCTGGTGTTTATGCTCCACACGAGCTTCCTCCCACCCTACTTCATCTAACCCTATCAGCATATACTTCTGTTCCTTTCTCCCTCCTGTGTTTATCTAGCTTCCCCTAAATTGCATCTATGCTATTCGCCTCAACTACAGCTTGTTGTAGCGAGCGCCACATCCTAACCACTCCAAAAATGTGACTGGACACGCCCAAGCTACAGGTGCTGGAACTCATATTATCTGCTGAGAAGGCCTGAGGCACTGTGCTCGCCAACGTGTCTTAGGTCCAAGGTCTACTTAGATATACTGCTCCTACAAACCAAGAGGAACATTCTCTGTGAATGTGACCGTAGGTGCATTATTCTCTCTTGAATCTGTCTGCAGCCTTCAACACGGTTGATCATAACCATCTTCCTCCATTGGTGGGACTGTCCTTGTTTGGCTCGTCTCTTACCTATCTGACTGTAGGCAGAGCATCTCGAGCAATGGCTTGTCATCTCACGCCCCCTCCCTACATCATCAGCTCCAAGGTTTTATCCTTGGTCCACTCCTCATCCTCACAGTGCCAGAGGAGATTTACTAGAATTGTACCAGGGATGAAGAGATATCAGTTACATGGAGAGATTGGAGAAGTTGGGATTGTTCTCCTTAGAGCAGAAAAGGTTCAGGGGAGATTTAATAGAGGCGTTCAAAATTATAAAGGGTTTTGATAGAGTAAATAATGAGAAACTGTTTCCATTGGCAGAAAGGTCAGTAACCAGAAGACACAGATTTAAGATAAACCATAAATGTATCAGAGTTAAAGTGAGAACACTCTTGCCTTAAGTCTCTGACCCCTCCACTCCGTGCTGAGATCATAGGATTGTGTAACTATCCCTTATATTGGCTTTGTTGATGGCTTAAAGCCCCATGAAACAGTCGCATCGTAAGTATATTTATAAAATAAACTGGGAGCTAAAATTCAGTGCTAGGTCAAAAAATACTGGTGCTTTTTCCTCCTTGTGTCAGAATGCAACGTTGCTATTAAACTATCACATGAGGTGAAGTTGTGTGACTTTTTCTGCATTCACGTGCGGAGTCCAGCACGTGAGTGCAAAAGACAAGGCTGAAGCGTTTGCAACCATCTTCAGCCAGAAGTGCCGAGTGGATGATCCATCTCGGCCTCCTCCCGATATCCCCACCATCACAGAAGCCAGTCTTCAGCCAATTCGATTCACTCCACGTGATATCAAGAAACGGCTGAGTGCACTGGATACAGCAAAGGCTATGGGCCCCGACAACATCCCAGCTGTAGTGCTGAAGACTTGTGCTCCAGAACTAGCTGCGCCTCTAGCCAAGCTGTTCCAGTACAGCTACAACACTGGCATCTACTCGACAATGTGGAAAATTGCCCAGGTATGTCCTGTCCACAAAAAGCAGGACAAATTCAATCCGGCCAATTACCGACACATCAGTCTACTTTCAATCATCAGCAAAGTGATGGAAGGTGCCGTCGACAGTGCTATCAAGTGACACTTACTCACCAATAACCTGCTCACCGATGCTCAGTTTGGGTTCCGCCAGGACCACTCGGCTCCAGACCTCATTATAGCCTTGGTCCAAAAATGGACAAAAGAGCTGAATTCTAGAGGTGAAGTGAGAGTGACTGCCCTTGACATCAAGGCAGCATTTGACCACGTGTGGCACCAAGGAGCCCTAGTAAAATTGAAGTCAATGGGAATCAGCGGAAAACTCTCCAGTGGCTGGAGTCATACCTAGCACAAAGGAAGATGTTAGTGGTTGTTGGAGGCCAATCATCTCAGCCCCAGGACATTGCTGCAGGAGTTCCTCAGGGCAGTGTCCTAGGCCCAATCAACTTCAGCTACTTCATCAATGACCTTCCCTCCATCATATGGTCAGAAATGGGGATGTTCGCTAATGATTGCACAGTGTTCAGTTCCATTCGCAATCCCTCAAATAATGAAGCAGTCCGAGCCCACATGCAGCAAGACCTGGACAACATCCAGGCTTGGGCTCATAAGTGGCAAGGAACATTCGCGCCAGATAAGTGCCAGGCAATGACAATCTCCAACAAGAGAGAGTCTAACCACCTCCCCTTACCATCGCCGAATCCCCCACCATCAACATCCTGGGGGTCACCATTGACCAGAAACTTAACTGGACCAGCCATATAAATACTGTGGCTACGAGAGCTGGTCAGAGGTTGGGTATTCTGTGGCGAGTGACTCACCTCCTGATTCCCCAAAGCCTTTCCACCATCTACAAGGCACAAGTCAGGAGTGTGATGGAATACTCTCCACTTGCTTGGATGAGTGCAGCTCCAACAACACTCAAGAAGCTCGACACCATCGAAGATAAAGCAGCCCGCTTGATTGGCACCCCATCCACCGCCATAAACATTCACTCCCTTCACCACCAGTGCACTGTGGCTGCAGTGTGTACCATCCACAGGATGCACTGCAGCAACTCGCCAAGGCTTCTTCGACAGCACCTCCCAAACCCGCGACCTCTACCACCTAGAAGGGCAAGAGCAGCAGGCACATGGGAACAACACCACCTGCACGTTCCCCTCCAAGTCACACACCATCCCGACTTGGAAATATATCGCCGTTCCCTCATCATCGCTGGGTCAAAATCCTGGCACTCCCTTTCTAACAGCACTGTGGGACAACCTTCACCACACGGACTGCAGCGGTTCAAGAAAGCGGCTCACCACCACCTTCTCAATGGCAATTAGGGATGGGCAATAAATGCCGGCCTCGCCAGCGACGCCCACATCCCATGAACAAATAAAAAAAAAATGATCCCGAGGAGCAAAACGCATTCCCATAAACCAAGCTGATATATAAACAAACTAACACTAATAATCATTCAAAATCCGCAGGCACCCAACCATACACTTACATTATTTTCTGTAAAATATGTGCAGCAAGCAGACTATTTGACCAGTCATATTGTCACATAGATGCTTCCTAAATTTAAAAAACTAGCCTTGGGCCAAATGTGCAGATTGGTTCAAACTGAACCATGTCTGTCAAAATTGGAATGTTAAAAGCAAAATGGATAATATAGAAGTCACCTGCAAATTTAAGAATTGCAGCAAAATGCTTTATTTTACAATGCTCTAAGAGAGACTTCAGTTGTATGGAATGCTCGCACACCGACCTCTCACCCTGTTGAACACAGATTTTAATCTAGACCAGACTAATGAGACGGTATTAATTTTTTTTCTCTGCCAGCTAGAACGGTTTTCTTCAGCTCATTAAAGTGTGGTATGCCATCGCTGGGGGCAAATACTTTTCATTTCCGATCTCCAGCCTCAGCATCAATCAGACCAAGGTCAGTATGTCGAGCATTGTGTCGGCTGCAGCAGCCTGGTGCTTATGGAGTTGACTAGCAACTGAGAAGTTATGAGTTCAAATCAAGGTGTGAGCTTGATTTCAATCAATCTGGTAATTTATGGGTTGACACCAGACAAATGACCATAAAGGTTGTTGGATTATTCGAAAAACCCAACTGGTTTACTAATTACCTGCCACCCCTACCTGCTCTGGCCTACATATGACACCAGCCCTACACTATGTAGTTCACTCTTACTGAAAAGAAAGAAAGAAAGACTTGTATTTATATAGCGCCTTTCATGACCTCAGGACCTCCCATTGTGCTTTACAACCAATGAAGCACTTTGAAGTGTGGTCACTGTTGTAATGTCGGAAACGCGGCAGCCAATTTGGGCACAGCAAGGCCCCACAAACAGCAGTGAGATAAATGACCAGATAATCTGTTTTAATGAAGTTTGGTTAAGAGATAAATATTGGCCAAGAAAGCTTACTCCTGTTCCTGAGTGAAAGTTAAAAACAACTTTTTTCACCATATGCATGTGACACTGACCAGCATTAAATTAGACACATGGATGGGGGCGGGGAGGGTAATTTTGCAAGTGCAGGGAGCCTCACTGACTGCCTGCTCTTGCTCAGAAAGTCACCAACCCCCTTGGCCACCCCATTCAAACGATCAGAATAAACACAATTCACTTGAGATTGTTCCTTACGATCAAACATTCCACAGGAGATTCTAAATACTGCTCATTGTTTTCCTATTGGATTGCCTTTGGGGAGTCAGGAGGTGAGTCACTCGCCACAGAATACCCAGCCTCTGACCTGCTTTTGTAGCCACATTATTTATCTGGCTGGTCCAGTTAAGTTTTTGGTCAATGGTGACCCCCAGGATGTTGATGATGGGGGATTCGGTGATGGTAATGCCGTTGAATGTCAAGGAGAGGTGGTTAGACTCTCTCTTTTTGGAGATGGTCATTGCCTGGCACTTGTCTGGCTCGAATGTTACTTGCCACTTATGAGCCCAAGCCTGGATGTTGTCCAGGTCTTGCTGCATGCAGGCTCGGACTGCTTCATTATCTGAGGGGTTGCAAATGGAACTGAACACTGTGCAATCATCAGCAAACTTCCCCATTTCTGATCTTATGATGGAGGGAAGGTCATTGATGAAGCAGTTGAAGATGGTTGGGCCTAGGACACTGCCCTGAGGAACTCCTGCAGCAATGCCCTGGGGCTGAGATGATTGGCCTCCAACAACCACTACCATCTTCCTTTGTGCTAGGTATGACTCCAGCCACTGGAAAGTTTTCCCCTGATTCCCATTGACTTCAATTTTACCAGGGCTCCTTGGTGCCTCATTCGGTCAAATGCTGCATTGATGTCAAGGGCAGTCACTCTCACCTCACCTCTGGAATTCAGCTCTTTAGTTCACATTTGGACCAAGGCTGTGATAAGGTGTGGAGCCGAGTGGTCCTGGCGGAACCCAAACTGAGCATCGGTGAGCAGGTTATTTGTGAGTAAGTGTTGCTTGATAGCACTGTTGACAACACCTTCCATCACTTTGCTGATGATTGAGAGTAGACTGATAGGGCGGTAATTGGCCGGATTGGATTTGACCTGCTTCTTGTGGACAGAACATACCTGGGCAATTTTCCACATTGTCGGGTAGATGCCAGTGTTGTAGCTGTACTGGAATACTTTCTGTGTTTGTATTATTGTATTGCTACTGATGGTGGCTGTTACATTGTACAGATTGAAAGAAAAAGAAAAACTTATGTTTACATAATACTGTACCATGTCCCTCAGGAACAGCCCAAAGTGCTTCATATCCAATAAATTACTTTTGAAGTGCAGTTACAATTAACGTGACAGCCATTTTGCATAGAACCAGATCCCACAAACAGCAATGAGATGAATGACCAGGTAATCCGTTTTTGATGTTAAAATCATTTGGTGCTGTTGGTGATCAGCTAAAAGTTTTCAAGTTGTTCAGTCACTCTATCCTTAATTATATAATCTAGTAATTTCCCAACAATGGATGTTAGGCTAACTGGTCTATAATTCCTTGGTTTCCCTCTCTCACCTTTCTTAAATAGCAGAGGGACATATGCAATTTTCCAATCTACAGGAACGGTTCCTGAATTGAGAGAACTTTGGAAGATTATAGTTAGGGCATTTGCAATGATCTCACTGCTTCCCTTGAAATCCTGGGATGGAAAACATCTGGTCCTGGGGATTTTTCTCTCTTTAGAGTCATTATTTTCTTCATTACTATTAATTTTCTTACGTTAATCGTGGTGAGTCCCCGTCCCTGATTCAAAATTAGTTTCCTTGGGGTGCCCGGCATGTATCCTCTTCCTCTACTGTAAATACTGACGCAAAGTAATTATTTAACATGTCCGCCATTTCCTTATTTTCATTTACAAGATCACCATTATCAGTTTTTAAAGGGCCCACATTGCTCTTCACCACCCTCTTCTTCCTAACATAATTGTAAAAACATTTTTGTGTTGATTTTGATATCCCTTACAAGTTTTTTTCATGTTCCCTTTTTGTAGCTGTTTTGTCATCCTTTGCTGTTCTTTGTATCTCTCTCAGTCACCAGGATCTGTGGTAATTTTTGCATTTTTGTATGCTTTTTCTTTTAGTTTTATATTGTCTCTTATCTGTTTTGCTGTCTATGGCTGTTATTTTTGTCAAGTGAAGCTCTTGCCCCTTGGGGTATAAACTGGTTCTGCATCACATTCAATTCTTTTTTCAACACCTCCCACTGATCTTCTGTCATTTTACCCATTAGCAGATTTGCCCAGTTTATGGTGGACAGTCTGGGGGTTAAATTGGACAAGGTCAATAATCGGGCATGGGTAGTGCGATCCATGACTAACCCATGCCCGGTACTTCCTTCGCAGGGAGGACGAGACATTCGTCCGGCCTGAGGACTTACCTGACAGCAGCGATAAAAACCAGGCCTGACACAAGGATTCAAGGAAATGTGCATTTTCCACCAGCAGGGGGAGCCTGAATCTCTTAAAGGTAGCTGGTACCTGTTATTTGCTGAAAATAATCTGCTGTTTGCATGGAGTCTGAACGGAGAACAGACATCGCACATGCAAAACACAGCTGCAGGTGCCGTCCCTTTGATTACAAATTGATGAGTTATCTTCAAACATTGAATAAAGGTTGCGCACTACTAAATCCCACATCCTGCAATCTGCATGCCAGACCTCACCAATCTGCAGATCTGACTTGGTACCAGGCCTGCGAGAGTGCGTGCACCAAGGTTCTCTGCTGATGTACTAGAGGCCTTGGTGCAAGAGGTGGACTGAAGGAGGGACATCCTATATCCGCGGGGGGGGGGGGGGGGGGGGGGCTAGAGGCCCTCTAGACATGTGCTCAAAAGGCAGTGGGAGGCAGCGGGGGATGAAGTCAATGCCAGGCGCATAGCACCACGGACAGATGCAGTGCAGGAAGAAGTTCAATGCTTTGACAGGAGTGGTCAAGGTGAGTGAGGTCAACTGTCAAGTGGTGTCTCCTACCAACTGCACCACACACTGCACCCCCATCGCCCACATAACAACAAACTATTTCCATCAGTGCTCAACTCTGCCAATCAGATGCTTCCTCTCCCCTTTACACATTACCACCGTTTCAAGCTGCCCACCCACAACTCACAGGCCACACACACACTGGCAGCTGTTCAACCATGACAGGCACATAACCCGCTTTCTTGCAGGAGAAGGGGCGCATATCAGGAGGCAGCAAGTGGAAGTGGTATTCAGCCCCTCAAGCTTGTTCCGCCTAACTCCATATGCCACCCCCCCCCATGTCCCTTAACACCCTTGGTTCTCAGAAATCTATCAATCTCAGATTTAAAATTCACAATTAAGCTAGCATCAACTGCCGTTTGCAGAAGAGCGTACGGTAGCGTAGTGGTTATGTTACTGGGCTAGTAATCCCGAGGCCTGGACTAAAATCCAGAGTCACGAGTTCAAATCCCGCCACGGCGGCTGGCGAATTTAAATTCAATTAATTAAATAAAATCTGTAATTAAAATACTAGTATCAGTAACGATAGCCATGAAACTACCGGATTGTCATAAAAACCCATCTGGTTCACTAATGTCCTTTAGGGAAGGAAACCTGCCGTCCTTACCCGGTCTGGCCTTTATGTGACTCCAGACCCACAGCAATGTGGTTGATTCTTAATTGCCCTCTTAAATGACCGAGCAAGCCACTCAGTTGTAAAAATCTCACTAGGGATGGGCAATAAATGCCGGCCTTGCCAGCGACGCCCACATCCCGTGAACAAATAAAAAAAAACTCCTTGCATGTAGAAGCATTTCCTAACTTCACTTCTGCATGTCCTGACTCTAAATGTTAGGCTACGTCCCCTAGTCCGAGTATCCTAGGAGACCTCCAAAAACAGGTACAAATGCATCAGCAGCCAGAAGCAATGATCCAGAAATTAAGCTGTAAATCCTGCATGATCCCTTTAAATAGTGCTCGGGTGGTGGGTGGGCAGGAGGTTCCTCCAGGCACTCTGAGACATGTTCAGATGGTCGTGGTTAAGACTGTGCGTTGATTGGAATGTTAAGTCCCAAAATGGTGTCTATCACTTTAAATCAGCGTTGCACACCTGATTGTATCCATTTTCTCCTTTACATGCTGCTGGCGCTGGCGCTCGCGCTCTGCGCATGCGCTAATGCCTGTACCAAGATGGTGCCCAGCGTACATCACGTTAGAAACATGCGTGCGCAGCCAGGACACCATCTTGGCACTTCAAGAGACCGCTTGGTGCCGAAACAACGGGCGCTAGACAACGACCCAATTTCTAGCCCTCTCTGTCTCATCCCGTTGAAGTCGGCCTTACCTAAATTTAGAATCTCAGTAGCTGATGCGGGTTTCTCCCTTTCAAACACAACATTGAACTCGATCATATTATGATCGCTATTAGATAAATGTTCACGCGCTGCTAGGTTGTTAACTAAATTTGGCTCATTACTCGTTATTAAATCTATTATGGCCTGGCCCCCTTGTTGGTTCTAGGACATGGTGTTGCAGAAAGCTGTCCTGAACACACTCAAGAAATTCGCTACCTTTCTGACATGAGCCCGTCTGCTTAGCCCAAACAATATTATGAAAGTTAAAATCCCCCATTAAAACCACTCTACCTTTGCTACATGCTTGTCTAACCTCTGTAGTTACACATTCTTCTACTTCATAGCTGCTACCAGGGTGCCTATACACAGCTCCCACTATAGTCTTAAATCATTTTCTATTTCTTAATTCTACCCATAATGTCTCCACTGCTTGCTTACCTCTCATTATATCCTCTCTTATCATTGAAGTAATTTCATCCTTAATCACTAAGGCTACTCCTCCCCCTCTACCAGTTTCCCTATCCTTCCTATAGACCTTATAACCCGATATATTCAGTTCCCAGTCCTGACCATCTTGCAGCCATGTCTCAATACTGGACACCATGTCGTACCCTCTAAGTTGAATTTGTGCCTGCAATTCATTCAATTTGTTTCTTATACTCCGTGTGTTTGTATAAAGAACACTTATTTGGGCCATGCACCCTAACCTGTCCTTCTGCTCTAATGTTGTTTTTCTCACATATTTCTTATTTCTCTCTCCTAATTTAATTACTTTATATCTTTTAGTTTTCCCTTTACCTGTAGTGCCTAAAGCATAATTTCTGACGATCACTCTACTCTCTTCCTTTTCGTTTGTTTTAGAATTATTATTTATACTACCTATTCCACCTGAGCCCTCCCCCCCATCTATTAGTTTAAAGTCCTTGTGACTGCCCTATTTATCCTTTCCACTAGGACCCTGGTCCCAGCCAGGTCAGGAGTAGCCAGTCCCAGCGGTACAGCTTCTTCCTGTCCCAGTACTGGTGCCAGTGTCCCATGAAATGGAACCCCTCTTTCCCACATCACTCCTTCAGCCACGTGTTCACCTCCCTAATCTGTTTATCCCTAAGCCAATTTGCCCGTGGTTCGGGTAATAATCCAGAGATTATAACTCTTAAGGTCCTGTTTTTAATTTAGCTCCTAGCTCCTGATTGTTTTTAAGGAGAATCTTAAAGAAGGAAAAAGAGGTGGAGAGGTGGAGGGGTTCAGGCAGGGAATTCCAGAGCATGGAGCCTAGGTGGCAGAATGATATAGAGAGTTAAATCATGAGCAGAGATTGCATAAACTTGGCTTGTCTTCCCTTGAGTATAGGAGATTGAGGAGTGATCTGATCAAGGAGTTTAAAATGTTAAAAGGGTTTGATAGGGTCGATACAAAGAAACTATTTGCTCTGGTTGGGGGAATCAAGAACAAGGGGGCATAATCTTAAAATCAGAGATTGGCCATTCAGGAGTGAAATCAGGAAGCACTTTTTTCACACAAAGGGTAGTAGAAATTTGGAACTATCTCCCCCCAAAAGAGTTTGGATGCTGGGGGACAATTGGAGCTTTCAAGACTTAGATAAAATGCTGTTAGGTAGGGGTATCGAGGGATATGGAGCAATGTCAGGTAATTGGAATTGAGGTGCAGATCAGCCATGATCTGATTGAACGGTGGAGCAGCAGACTCAAGGGGCTGAATGGGCCATTCCTGTTCCTAATGTTTCAACATTCCTATGAAGGCACAGGTGCCAATGGTGGGGTGAAGGGAAGGTGGAATGCATAAGAGGCCAGAGGATTGGATAATTCTGATGGGGGGGGGCGGGGTGGGTGGCGTTTAGCACTGGAGGAAGTTACAGTGAATGGGAGGGGTAAATCCATGATAGGAATTAAACACAAAGATGGGACTTTTCAAATTGAGACATCAGGGAACTATGAGCCAATGTCGATCAGTGAGGACAAGGGTAATGGGTGAACTGGACATGGCGCGGGATAGGATACAGTCAGCAAATGTTATAACGATAAATGTCATGTTACTACAATCAAAAGCAATTGAGTTTAAAGTCTAGGTAATCTATAAATATTTAGTTCATGTTCAAAAACTCACAGCTGATGGAGGCTTGAGGGTGTACAGTTTAATGATTACTTTATGAATGACAATACTTACATTTTTTCACATGACTTGCATTATTTAAACCTCAAACCTCTGGGGGAGAAAAAAAAAACGACATCCAGGATTATTAGAAAATCCAGAGAGTGATCAAGAAAATGTTTGATACCTGGAAGCAGAGACTTTCAAAGCCCGCAGTGCAGTCATGAAATTATAATGAGGCACGCTGTTATCATAATTGTATTCCTGTATTTCTGTACTACATCGCCTGACCAATGCTTAGAATGAGCCGTCCCTCGCAAATGAGAGTTATATACATGGAAGGGACACAAAATATAGGTTGTCTACAAAAGGCCACCTCGTTTACTGGCACACGGCAAGTCATTCCGGAGATGCGTATCGGCTCCCTGAGCTAATGTTAAACTTCATGCAGTGCATCAACCTTCACAACTGACCTTAGGCTCTTTATTTTGTTCTCAGGGATGGACCAACACTGGTGAGGCTGTGTTTACTGCTCACCACTTTCCTGGTGGCTTGCTTTGGAGTCAATTGGAGTCAGGTTTCCCCTTCCCTGAGGATGTTAGTGAAGCAGTTGGGTTTTTACTACAAGCTGGCAGCTTTTCATAATCATTTCTTTGTAGCGCCAGAACATGAATTAGCAGAGATATTTTCACCATCACAGTTTGGATGGTAAACTGGAGAGTGAATCGCCCACTTGTTTTAGAACCCACCCGGTTTTCAATTCCATTGATTTGAACAGCAGTCCGTTCCGTCAGGTTACAACACGAGCGGCAAAGGTAAAAATGACCCTCATTGAATTAAATTTCCTAACTTCCCATGGGGCAGGGAGGAATTCGAATTCAAACTCTCTGAGTTACTAATCCAACGTCATCATCACCACCACATTATCATCGTACTACATTAAAGGCACAATATAAATGCAAATTGTTATTGTTGTTGTATACTGCAATTGTATCTGCAGGAATGTTTTTTATTTTCTCACTATTTGTTTAAACTATGGAAGAGTAGGAATAGACTGGATGTGGGTGGCTCTTCTTTTCCCAGAGAGTAGTGAGCCTCTGGAATACATTGCCGGCTGGTGCGGTGGGTGCCGACTCTCTGCCTTCAAGAGGGAGCTGGACCAGTTCCTGACTGGGGCAGGGATCGCATCATATAGAAGGTAAGTGTCTTTATAGATAACACTTGGTCCGTGTGATCTCCTGGACTGGTTTCGATCGCCTGAGATGGTCGGAGAGAGAAGAATTTTCTGGAGTATTTTCTTCTCTTATTGGCCCTGGGTTTTTCTTTGGGTTTTTTTGCCTTTCCTAGTAGATTACATAGCTGCAGGGGTGGGGGTGAGGGGGGGGGGGGGTTGGGGATGGGAGGGGGTGGGGGTGGTGGAGGGTGGAGGGAGGGAGTAAGTGCTTAGACACAATGCTCCGGCCATGATAGTGTGGGGTAGGCTTGACGGACCAACGGATCTTTTCTTGTCTGTCAATTTTGCATGTTCATATTCTGATTTGTTGCACTATCATCAATGCTGGTAAGGCCACAGCTGGAGTATTGTGCGCAGTTCTGGTCACCACATTACAGGAAGGACGTAATTGCTCTGGAGAGAGTGCTGTAAGATTCTCAAAATTCACAGATCCCCCAAAACTCGGAGAAAAACCCTAAAAAACCCTGAGTATGGGAAAACTTTGGCCATTGACTATAATCCTAAAATGGAAGGATAGATGAGAGGTCACCAGACAAAATCAACAACACACACACCGTGGAACTTCGGAGAATTAATGCTTCAGACATGTCTCTGTTTTAATGCAAAACCGACAGCAGGTGGTCGACACACAGCACGAATTCGAAAGGCAGTAGGCCATTGAAAGAGGCAACTGCTCCAGACATGGTGGGGCCATGTTTTTGTTTTAATGCAAAACCGATCAACACCTAGGACATTGGATACAAAAGGAAGCCTGTATACCAGGTGATCAGCAAATCGGAATTAAAACAATGACCCATCGGGAGAAGCAATGGCAACGTGATGAGGGACCATCAAAAAGCCATCAAAGATTTTTAAGGACTTTGTAAGAACTGTTTAAACAGACATGAAGTGTTCTTTTTTTAAAAAGTGACGAAGACCATTTTGTAAGAGAGGGATACACAAGTGGAAACTCGAAACCCCTCTCTCTCTCTCTCTCTGGCTTGCTGGCTATGGTGGGCTGCTTGTCTTGGTTCTGCCAGCTTCCAGCGAACAACAAGGAAAGCAGTTCGACGGGGAAGATCAGCAGCTCTAGAAGCAGGCCGACACACAAGAAGAAACCAGAGCAACAGCCCCAGTGACCATCAGACACCTCGCGGCAACAAGGGCCTTACGAAACAACCAACCGAATATTACCACCAACCAACCGGGTAATATTGGGCCACCGCGACCAATGAAAACCAACTCGGGAGAAAACCGAAGATCCGCAAAGTTTCCACTCTACGATCTATTTCTGACTTACCTCTGGGTGAATTACTGTCAAGGGTTCGTTTGGTGAGCATTATCTCTGGCCCTTTAGAGTCCAACTTAGCGAGTACAGTGGGATTGGGAGGGGTGAGGTATCTTTCTACTGTAATTTCCCTCGCGTGTACTGAAGTGTTCCCCATTTTATTAGAGTGTTAAGATTGTTGTGTTGTATTTCCTCTCTTGAATAAAGATCAAAGTTTCTTGCACCAAAACCAGTTGTCTGCTGCACTTTGTCACAACCCCCAAATAAGTCCAAGGTCTAGAACCCAGGGAGTGGGAGCGATTCGGACTGCTCAGAAGTCAGAGGTGTAGCTGACACACACCACCACCCCCTACAGTGCAGAGAAGAGGATAGCCAGCATCAATGGGGACGAGACTTAGCATCCTTAACTAAGAGGAAGTTTAGAAAAAGGAAACAAATGTAAATGAATCAGTCTTAAAGAAAGAAGAACGATCTTGCATTTAAATAGCACCTTTCATGACCTTGGGACGTCCCAAGGCACTTTACAGACATTGAAACACTTTTGAAGTGTAGTCACTGTGGTAATTTAGGAAACGCAACAGCCAGTTTGCGCACAGCAAGTTCCCACAAACAGCAACGTGATAATGACCAGATAATCTATTTTATTGATGTTGGTTGAGGGATAAATATTGACCCCAGGGAGAACTCCCCTGCTCTTCTTTGAAATAATGCCATGGGATTTTTTACATCCAACTGAGAGGGCAGACAGGGCTTTGGTTCAAAGTCTCATCCAAAGGACGTCACCTCCGACAGTGTAGTGCTCCCTCAGTAGTGCACTGGTGTATCAGCCTAGAAGACGGTCTCAAATCTCTGGAGTGGGGCTTGTATCCACAACCAGCGCTACCACTGAGCAACGGCTGACACCATAACTTCAGGGAAAAGTATCATTAGAATAGGAGAAAGAAGCAAACTAAAAGAAAACTAAATGAAAGCCTATGTTTGAAACAAAATATTATTTATAGTGAAAGGCAGAGATAAATGTAATTGAAAATGGCAAAAGACCCATAAAAATGACAATATATCAATAAAAATGAATATACCATGGCATAAATTGGCCAATTTTATGAATCATAGAAAAGTAGAAAGTTACGGCACAGAAGGAGGCCATTCGGTCCATCATGTCCGTGCCGCCCTAAAAAAGAGCTATCCAGCTTAATCCCAATTTCCAGCACTTGGTCCGTAGCCCTGTAGGTCACGACACTTCAAGTGCACATCCAAGTACTTTTTAAGTGAGTTGAGGGTTTCTGCCTCGACCACCCTTTCAGGCAGTGAGTTCCAGACCCCCACCACCCTCTGGGTGAAAACATTTCTCCTCAGCTCCCCTCTAATCCTTCTACCAATTACTTTAAATCTATGCCCCCCTGGTCACTGACCCTTCTGCTGAGGGAAATAGGTCCTTCCCTATCCACTCCAGGCCCCTCATAATTTTATACACCTCAATTAAATCACTCCTCACCCTCCCGTGTTCCAATGAAAACAACCCCAGCCAGAATGTCTGCTCCCGGAAGGAGCCTCACCCAAAGGGAGAACGCTTCAGGAAGCTGTGGGCCTCTACTTATGATTATCCATCCATTTATTGTATAGGTAGAAGATAGTGGGCAATGTGCCCATGATTTCTCGATTTTGCACTCCTGCTCCGTGCTGGGAGTATGGTTTCATAAAATTGTCCCTGAGCTGTTTAATGCTCTTGAGAGAAAAAAAGATACTACACACAGTTAGAACCTAGAAGCTGCAGTTGGCGACATTAGTGAATGATTCAACTAAAAGTGCTAATTCGAGTCGCAAACAGAGAATGTCATGTAAAATGCGTAAAGCCCTCATTCACTAATATCGACAATGGTCGTATCTAGCCTTTAAAGAGTACACAAAGATAACGTTTGAGAGGAAAACACATTAGAGATAAAAGAGAATAGATAGCAGCAGGAAAAAAACGCAATAGAAATAAATTTACAAACCCGATTAAAAATGAATTGAATCATAAAGAGCAGCAGAGAACAAAGGAACGACAAAATGATAAAGGAGTAAAGAAGACAGAGTGCATCAAATAATGAGGGTGAAAAATTAATTAATAACATCGCAGAACAAAGGAAATATTTGGGGAATTATGCCTGTGCAGTAAATTACCAGAGATGTGTGTGCAATGTGTCTCTTTATATGAATGATTAGAGCAGGCCTGTTTGTCTGCTCCCCACCAAGGCTTGTTGTAATGACACTATAGATCACTGGCGTCAATTGTTTTCTAAACTGTCTGTTGTCCAGGGTACATGTCACTCGTGGGGCTCACAAATGGACTGGCTCATTCTTTTATATATATATATATATATATAGACGTACACAGTGATCTGTTTACCCCAGGGACTGTTGTAACACAGAAGCCTGATTGTTTTGGAGAGTATGGAACACAGAGGAAAGTTCGCAGACCTAACGAGCTGATGGAAAATTGCAAAAAATGATTTTGCTGAAATAGAAGCCTATTTAAAGATGTCCGTTCCAACACAATGAGATGACAGCTCTAAGCGTTTATTTTAAGCAGTCTGCAGGAATCCACTCGCTCTAAATTGTACTGGTCCCAATAACTCCCCATTACACTGATAGCTGTCATTGCAAGCTGCTGGTAGGAGTTAGTTTCATTTAAGGAGTTAGGAACATAGGAACAGGAGTAGGCCATTCAGCCCCTCGTGCCTGTAGCATGTTGTCACAGCACCACGACACTTCCCTTATTGAAACTGTAATGGAATTGGAAAGGGGTTTGAACGTTAATGACAGTCTTCACACTAAACATGAACAAATCGAGCGCGTGTACCTCACAAATCCTTACTCTTTGCAGTGAGTGTAATAATTAGTTCAAGCAGTTACAAATCACATTCTTGTTTTGAATAATTACGTGAAATTAAGTCCCATGGAAGTTACATCAATTCCAGGCCTGGGAAAGCAGTGCGAAACGCATAAAACAAGAACAGTTTTTGCCTCTGTAGCTCACTGGATAGCACTCTCTAACCTTTGAGTTAAAAGGTCGTGAGTTCAAGTCCCAATCTAGAGTCTTGAGCACAGATTCCAGGCCGACACTCCCAGTGTAGTTCTGAGGGAGTGCTGCAATGTCGGAGCTGCTGTCTTTCAGATGAGATGTTAAACCGAGACCCCATCTACCCTCTCAGGTGGATGTAAAAGATCCCATGGCACCTGTTCAAAGAAGAGCAGGGGAATTCTCCCCCTGTCCTGGGCTAGTATTTATCCCTCAACCAACATCACTAAAAACAGATTATCTGGTCATTATCACATTACTGTTTGTGGGAGCTTGCTGTGAGCAAATTGGCTGCCACGTTTCCTACATTACAACAGTGACTACACTTCAAAAAGTACTTCATTGGCTGTAAAGCACTTTGAGACATCCTGTGGTTGTGAATGGCGCTATATAAATGCAAGTCTTTCTTTCTTCTCTGAAAATGTATTTAGATCAAGTGAAACAATCTGATCCAGGGTCCTTAGCCTGGATTCCCACATTATCCATGCAGACATCTCTGGCTGCACAATGTAGTACTTGAGATTGATGCGATACGTTGACAGAATAAACAAGATAATGAGCAATATGGTTAAAAGGCCACTTATATTCTCCAAGCCAGAATATTTAATGAGGTAGAAAACTTCCCTGAGCCAATATTAATAAAAAGGCTTAAATGAGATGAGTAATTATGGACAGACTTTAGCACAATAAATATCATCCAGTAAGGAATCATAACAATAGGCAAAAGCTGAATTAATGCTAAAAAAAAATTCATCGTCTTACAATATATCAGTTCAGGTTAATGGGTGGAAAACTGTTACATAGGAACAAGAGGAGGCCATTCAGTCCCTCAAGCCTGTTCTGCCATTCAATTAGATCAGGGCTGATCTGTATCTTAACTCCATCTACCCGTCTTGGTTCCTTAAACCTTAATACCCTCACCTAACAAAAATCTATCAATCTCAGTTTTGAAATTTTCAATTTTCAATTGACCCCCCAGCCTTAACGACCTTTGGAAATCATTTGAGATTCCTGCCATGTTGCCAGTAAAATCACTTTTTTCTTAATTATTGGAATACAATTGCACTCAGGGTGTGGTTTATTGTAAAAGGAGGTAACGTTACGAGTTTGCACTCCTGTCACAGAGCTTCGCGCGACAGGCGGACAAAGCCATGAGGTTTACCCCAAGAATCTTTATTCAAGAATATAACTTACTGGAGTATTTCTAAGATCTCACTTAGAAGGTCATATAATACTGGCTGACCTACAGTGGCATTGCTCGCACGTAATCTGTGGTCTGGAGCATGGCTGTGATGTTCAGCAGCTAAGGTGGAGCTATATTAGCCTGGCCTGTCCCTTTAAGGCCAGGCGCTCTGGTACAAGTCGGCACATCCATATTAGGCTAATTACAGGCTAATGGCCGAAGGCTATTTCTGTGGATTGGCAGCAGTTTGTTATCGCAGTTTGGAGGAGGATGGTGTGGACCACCATGTCAAAGATTGTAGAGAGGTCAAGGAGAATGAGGAGGGAGAGAACACCATAGTCCCGGTCACAGGGGCGGAAACCTGATTGGCGAGCTTCAAGCAGGGAGTTGCGGAAAGATAGTGACGGAATTGGGAAGTGATAACGTGTTTGGAGAGGAATGGGAGGTTGAGATGGGACGGTCATTCACAATGACAGGGGGGTTGAGGGTCAGATTTCTAAGGCGGTGGCGGGGGTGGGGGGTGGGGGTGGTGATGATGACAGCGGTTTTGAAAGGAAGGGGAGACAGTACCTGAGGAGATGGAACCATTTACAATGTCAGTTAGCAAGGGTAAACAATTTTACAACACCAAGTTATAGTCCAACAATTTTATTTGAAATTCACAAGCTTTCGGAGGCTTCCTCCTTCCTCAGGTGAATGTTGTGGAAATGAAATCCTCGAACCCTTCGCATTTATAAATCACGGAACAATACCTGGTGATTACAGACAGTCTTTCCAACTGCCCGTTGCCAAGGCAATCACAGTGTGCAGACAGAGAGGTGTTACCTACAGGGCCACCGAATATACAAAAACAGAGAGAGAGAGGCAGAAACATAGAAACATCCGGAAGGAAGAGAAAGACAGCAAATGACCCGTTATATTAAAAACAGATAACTTTTGTTCGCTGGTGGGGTTACGTGTAGCGTGACATGAACCCAAGATCCCGGTTGAGGCCGTCCTCATGGGTGCGGAACTTGGCTATCAATTTCTGCTCCACATCACAGTTAGCAAGGGGGTCAGGAAGGGAAGTAGAGTGGTCAGCCGCTGAATGGAAATGGTGTCAAGAGAGCAGGAGGTGGGTCTCATGGACAAGATGGGAGAAAAACTAGAGGGACATACAGGTTTGGAGCAAGGGTGGTTGTGGATGGGGGGAGGTTGGGAGCCCGGGGTCCTGGTGGGGATAAGGGGAAGGGAAGACACAGCAGAGACAGGGCTCAGTGTTAGAAAAATTCTGATACCTGCTAAGATGAAAGTTCCGTTTTCTCTTAGGAATTGGTTTTTAAAGCTCCAAAAATGTGGGTATATGTGGGTGACACATCTGACCAGTACCACCAACACGGGAAGGTTTCTGCTGAGTATTTCTAGAATTCAACTCAGAGGACACTATTGCTGTGCAAAATTGGAAATGATAACAAGTAGAAAGTATTTGGTCCAATGTAACAAGCTGGCTAGGCAAGAACCAGGCTGCTAAGATGGACGAGTATGATCACTAGCAAATGGGACTGGAGTAAATCTGCAATCCCTTTGTACATCCCCTTTGTAAAATAACTGCCCATTGTCACATTCACCTGCCTCTACCACTGCGTACCAACACAATCATCCTTACTGTTTTTATTTGCTTTACTGTAGTTTAGCAAAAGGCACAGTAGTGTAGTTGGTTTGGCCTCAGCTGGAGCATTGTGTTCAATTCTGGGCTCCACACTTTAGGAAGGATGTTAATGCCTTAGAGAGGGTGCAGAAGAGATTTACTAGCCTGATACCAGGGATGAGAGATGTCAGTTATGTGAAGAGACTGACTGGAGAAGCTGGGGTTGTTCTCCTTAGAGCAGAGAAAGTTAAGGGGAAATTTAAAAGAGGTGTTCAAATCATGAACGGTTTTGATAGAGTAAATAAGGAGGAACTGTTTCCAGTGGTAATAGTGTCAGTAACAAGAAGACACAGATTTAAGGTGATTGGCAAAAGAACCAGAGGTGACATGAGGAGACATTTTTTTACGTCGCGAGTTGTTATGATCTGGATTGCACTGCCTGAAGCAGATTCAATAGAAACTTTCAAAAGGAATTGGATATACACTTGAAGGGAAAAAATTTGCAGGGCTACAGGGAAAGAGCAGAGGAATGAGACTAATTGAATAGCTCTTTCAAAGAGCCGGCACAGGCACGATGGGCCGAATGGCCTCCTCTCATGTTGAACCATACAATGATACTGTGAGTGTAGTGGTTATGATACTGGACTAGTAATCTAGAGGCCTGGACTAATAAACCAGAGAACGTGAGTTCGAGACACACACACGGCAGTTCGAGAGTTTTGAATTCAGTTTAAAAAAATCTGGAAATGAAGAGCTGCTTTCAGTGAAAGTGACCATGGAGCTGTCAGATTGTTGTAAAAACCCAACTGATTCACCAATGAACAGGCTGGGGCTGTAGTCTTGGAGAAACGTGTTCCACTTGTGGGGGAGACCAAAACTAGGAGCCATAAATATAAGATAGTCACCAATAAATCTAATAAAGAATTCAGGAGAAACTTCTTGAACCAGAGAGTGGTGAGAATGTGGAACTCGCTACAACGAGGAGTAGTTGAGGCGAATAGCATAGATGCATTTAAGGGGATGCTAGATAAACACACGAGGGTGAAAGGAATAGAAGGGTAAGGTGATAGGGTTAAATGAAAAGGGATGGGAGGAGGCTCTTGTGGAGCATCGATACCGGCTGTAGATTCTAGGTAATTCAATGTAATGTCCTTTAGGGAAGGAAATCTCCTGTCCTTACCCAGTTCGGTCTGCATGTGACACCAACGCGGTTGACTCTTAGCTGCCTCTGAAGTGGCCCTATTAAGCCACTCAGTTGTGTCAAACAGGCAACTAGAGATGGGCAATAAATGCCGGCCTTGCCAGCGATGAGAACATCCCAAGAATTAATGTAAAAGAAACATTGGGATGGTATGTTACCTCAGTGGATGTGTTAACCTGCACAAAATAAGTAGTTTATTGCCTTTGTTAAAATAGCAGAGGAATATCACACCAGTGAACTAAGCTTGTGCCCACAGTAACTTCCAGGCTTCACAGGCTAAAAATATCATAGATTCATAGAATGATTACAGCACAGGTGGAGGCCATTCGGCCCATCGAGCCCATGCCATCTCTTTGTAAGAGCAATCCAATTAGTGCCTTTCCCCGCTCTTTCCCTGTACTCCTGTAAATGTTTTCCTTTCAAGTATTTATCCAATTCCTTTCGAAAGCCAGGATTGAATCTGCTTCCTCCACCCTTTCAGGCAGCGCATTCCAGATCATAACTACTCGCTGCGTAAAAAAGCTTTTCCTCATGTCGCTTTTGGATCTTTTGCCAATCATCTTAAATCTGTGTCCTCTGGTTCTCAATCCTTCTGCCAATGGGAACAGTCTCTCTTTATTTATTTTATCTAAATCCTTCATGATTATGAACACTTCTATCAAATCTCCTCTCAACCTTCTCTGCTCTAAGGAGAACAACCCCAGCTTCTCCAGTCTATCCACGTAACTGAAGTCCCTCATACCTGGAACCATTCTAGTAAATCTTTTCTGCATCCTCTCTAAGGCCTTCACATCCTTCCTAAAGTGCGGTGCCCAGAATTGGACACAATACTCCAGGTGTGGTCAAACCAGTGTTTTATAAAGGTTCAACATAACTTCCTTGCTTCTGTACTCTATGCCTCTATAAAGCCCAGAATCCCATATGCTTTTTTAACCACTTTCTCAACCTGTCCTGCCACCTTCAAAGATTTGTGCACAAATACCCCCACATATACTCTCTGTTCCTGCATCCCCTTTAGAATTGTACCATTTAGTTTATATTGTCTCTCCTAGTTCTTCCTGTCAAAATGTATCGCTTTGCACTCCTCCGCGTTAAATTTCATCTGCCATGTGTCCGCCTATTCCACCAGCCTGTTTAAGTCCTCTTGAAGTCTATTATTATCCTCCTCACCATTCACTACCCTTCCAAGTTTTGTGTCATCTGCAAATTTTGAAATTGTGCCCTGTACACCCAAGTCCAAGTCATTAATATATATCAAGAAAAGCAGTGGTCCCAGCACTGACCCCTGGGGAACACCACTGTACACCTCCCTCCAGTCCGAAAAACAACTGTTCACCACTACTCTCTGTTTCCTGTCACTTAACCAATTTCGTACATTAAGTCTTTCGTACACCTGATGTATCTGCAGTTTGGTTTTCAAAGATGTCAGCTGGCCCACATTTCCTCCTTTATAGCCGGCAATTGCAAAATAACACAGGGTGAATACACAGAGTGACGTCCCAAGGTTAATATATTCCTAGCATCACACAACAGCTATACAGGAGTGAATGGGAGCTGTTCTTGTTCCTGTTGATCTGTACATTCCTAGCAAGACCACAGATGATCACATGGACGGAGAGGAATGCTCAAGACGTGAGGGAATGCAATGTGAAAGAATGTCTCCTTGGGTCTTTGTTGGTACTGCGGCTATATGGGCAACCTGATCCAATGCTTTTCCCTCATGAGCAGTGACTTGTGGAATAGTTTTGGCCACCACTCATCTGTAAGGAATGGGTTAATATTGATTTATTTTATATTAATTTCTTTAATTCCTGCCTTTTGCCTGCTAAGTGAGTTTCAGTTAGAAGGTGGGAGATGTCAGAATGAAAAGGAAGGACAGGGACATGTCGCTGGGAAGATTTCAGCAGAGGCAAAAAAAACAGGCTTCCTTTGTTTAGATGCGATGGCTGTATCTACTTCTACAAGTCATGCAGCTGTGAGTTAGATGACAGATTAACGATATCATCCATTCGAGAGCTAGGGCGGCTAATTCCTCCGGAAACATTGTTAAGGAATTTGGTCAAGTGATAACTAAAGTATTGGGCCTCTGTAACTGTCTCCAGTTGAATGATGTGATAAAGCCTTGATTAGGTGCATGGGAGGCCTTCTTGTTAAAACTGAAATTCAGTAAGTGAATAACAGGATGAGGTAATCCTTTAATAACATGCGAATCCGCACTAGAGGAAAAAGATATATAAAGAGGGGTGTTTGAACAGATTCTTCAAAATTCAACAATGCTCGGCCAGCTAATCCCCTCGAGCTCGAAAACTGTGACGCGATGAATTTTCAGGTACCTTGTACGATAAGTGTCTCAAGTATATGTGTAATTATTATTAATAATGGTTATCACTGTATATATGTAATTGTTGGTAATAATGATTATCATTGTATGCTTAATTCCTATAAAAGCCATCAAATGCCTTTGAACCCTTTTACTTTGTGGAATATCTGATACATTTATAAGCAAGGGCATCTATTCCCTAACATCATCAGCTGATGCCTATGGTTAATCAGACCAGGGACTGGACGGTGCTGCGAGCTTAAAATAAGAGCACTTCAGTCACTGGTACTGACAGCAACACTGTTAGTGCATCTTTTGTAAAAGCATTGTGATCCAAATTTTCTCTCGACTGTTCACAGAGGACATACAGCATTTGTTTATTAAATTTAACCTGCGTAAGCAATGCCCATCAAACTAATCTGTGAAACTAATGAGACACCTGCAATCTCTGAGGGGACGCATCTCTTTCCAGTAACTGACGCCTCCTGATAGCACCAATAATCATTCGCAATTGTGAAACTGGCAAAAGACATTAAGAATTGCAGGCATTTATACTGTTCATAAATAAACTGCTCATTTCAAAGAGATGTAAACCATAGCATGAATACGAGACACTTTCAAACTGGGCAACTGTGAATATAGCGGGGTTACACTGTGAAATGTCTCCTTTACATCTTGGCAAGACACAACCGAATTTTTAACGAATAATAAAACATATGAATGGACGCTGTGCATGCTACCAACTGAGCCACGGCTGACACATGAACAAAATAACAGAGACACGAACTTCAGACTAATTAGTTTAAAAAAAAGACTTACATTTGTAGAGTGGCTTATCATTTGTCTTGATGTGGAGATGCTGGTCTGACAATGTTTCCCGATGGGTTTCTATTTGGTGTGCAGTCTTCTTGTTAACTGGGCAAACGCAGCAGCCAATTTGCACACAGCAAGATCCAACAAATGGAAATTGGATGAATGATCAGTTAAATAGTTTTTTGTTTGGTCGAGGGAGGAATGTTGGCTGGACAACTCCCTGCTCTTTTTGGAATATTGCCATGGGATCTTCCATCGCCGCAAGAACAGGCAGATGGTGCCCCTGAAATACTAAGGCTCCCTTAGTATTGTGTTGGTGTCTAATGCTTAAGTCCTGGAGTAGAAGGTGAGTCTTCACCCTTCTGACTGGGAGACAAGAGTGCTACAAACTGAGTCACGCATTCACACGGAAGTACATGGTGAGTTTTCTTGCGACTGCTTGAAAGCTGTATTTTTGTTTTGAAATCTGTGAATTCCATCCCAACCCTCAAAATTGAAAGTTCCACGGAATAATTTTGAAAAACAATTCTGAGGTAATTTTATGGGTGTGGGCTGCCAGCTTCTAGCCTCGTTTGAGGGGAGATCTAATCGTAGGATGGAGCAGGGTGTTCAATACGCCCGATCTGCGTTGCCTCTAATTTTCTAGTCACTTACTGTACCAGAAAATCATTTGAATCGGGTGTGCCGATCTCTGCATCTGGTGCTCCGATCTGTGCTCCCACTGAGCGTGGCTCCATGCCAAGAGCTCCAACTCACAAAGTGTACCCTTATATGTACATGTGATTCTATTTAGTTTTTCCTATTCAATTTCATTTTATTAATTCCCCAGCATTCTGGTACATGGGTTTCATCTTTCTTTCTTTTCAGTTACTAATGTCAAACAAAAGCATATTAATCCTAATTGGATTTCAAAGAAGCAAAAGGCTTCTTCGACAGCACCTCTCAAACCCACGACCTCTACCACCTAGAAGGACAAGAGCAGCAGGCACATGGGAACAACACCACCTGCACGATCCCCTCCAAGTCACACACCATTCCGACTTGGAAATATATCGCCGTTCCTTCATCGTCGCTGGGTCAAAATCCTGGAACTCCCTTCCTAACAGCACTGTGGGAGAACCTTCACCACACGGACTGCAGCGGTTCAAGAAGGCGGCTCACCACCACCTTCTCAAGGGCAATTAGGGATGGGCAATAAATGCCGGCCTCGCCAGCGATGCCCACATCCCATGAACATAGGAACATAGGAACAGGAGCAGGCCATTCAGCCCCTCATGCCTGCTCCGCCATTTGATAAGATCATGGCTGATCTGTGATCTAACTCCATATACCCACCTTTGGCCCATATCCCTTAATACCTATGATTGCCAAAAAGCTATCTATCTCAGATTTAAATTTAGCAATTGAGCTAGTATCAATTGCCGTTTGCAGAAGAGAGTTCCAAACTTCTACCACCCTTTGTGTGTAGAAATATTTTCTAATCTCGCTCCTGCAAGGTCTGGCTCTAGTTTTTAGACGGTGCCCCCTACTCCTAAAATCCCCAACCAGCGGAAATAGTTTCTCTCTATCCACCGTATCCGAATATTAAAAAAATCTGAATTTATTTAATGTTTCTCCTTTTAAAATTTTAAAATAAATATAATCAAGCTTGTTTTATATTTATTTTCTTACTTTGCAAGATTCTTTCTCTTTTTAATTTTCCAGATTTTTTTTTACACCTTAAATTTCAAAAGGCTGTAACTCAGTGGTAGCACTCTCACCTGTGAGTCAGAAGATTGTGGATTCACGTCGCAGTCCAGAGATCTAAGCACAAAATCTAAGCTGACACTCCAGTGCAGTACTGAGGGAGTGCTGCACTGTCGGAGGTGCTACCTTTCCGATGAGATTTTAAACCGAGGCCCTGTCTGCCCTCTCAGGTGGATATAAAAGATCCCACGGCACTATTTGAAGAAGGGCAGGGGAGTTCTCCCCGGTGTCCTGGCCAATAATTATCCCTCAACCAACATCACCAAAACAGATTATCTGATCATTTATTTGTGGGACCTTGCTGTGAGCAAATTGGCTGCCGCGTTTCCTACATCACAACAGTGACTACACTTCAAAAGTACTTCATTGGCTGTGAAGCACCTTGGGACATCCTGAGGTCGTGAAAGGCGTTATATAAATGCAAGTCTTTCTTTCTTTTCTTTCTTAAATCTTCAAGGGGCTGACATGGAGTTAATCTGAACCCCTGATTAACTTCTCAATGCATTTATCTCCCTTGATTCTGCCTTTGCAGTTGCATAAAAATATTTCATACTTTTAAATTGAAATTTTAATGGGATCAACATTTCACTTTATGTGCAGTGTTTCTATACCCAGATTTACATTGCTGCTTCTATTGGAAGGGAGCTGCATTCTACTTAATGAAGCCTCACTGTCACTGCTTTATGCTTTAAAACTGCTCGTTAGCGACAGCCTCTGACCAGACATTTGTAAAGAGCTCTCTCTCTGCTCTGAAGTTATGCTCTGGTGCTTTGTGATTGAGCGCAGTTCTCTCCAGCTCACTGTCGCTGTTCATGATGTCACAGTAGAAAGAAATCAACACAGCGTGACTGTCACTCGGCTGTTTCTAACTAGCAATAAAATATGATGACAGGGCATGTGACACGAGTAAATATACAGACATCCATCTCACAACATTTAGAAAGAAAGACTTGCATTTATACAGTGCCTACCATGACCTCAGGACATCCCAAAGCGCTTTGCAGCCAATAAAGTACTTTGAAGTGCAGCCACTGTTGTGATGTAAGAAGCACGGCAATCAATTTGCGCACAGCAAGGTCCCACAAACAGCAATGCGATAATAACGAGACAATCTCTTCCAGTGATGTTAGTTGAGTGATAAACATTGGCCAGGACACCAGGGAGTATTCCCAGGCGCTTCTTCAGAATAGTGCCATGGGATGTTTTACATAGTCCTGAGAGGGCAGACAGGGCCTCAATTTGGCACCTCAGACAGTGCAGCACTCCCTCAATACTGCACTATGAGTGTCAGACTAGATTTTGTGTTCAAGTCACTGGCATAAGTCTTAAACTCACAACCTTCTGACTCAGAGGCAAGAGTGCTACCAACTGTGCCACAGCTGACATTATTTAATCTATTGTGACAATGCAATGAAATGTAACTTCTCATAAAGTTGTTAGTGCTTTGTAATTGTTTATAATGTGTAATTATTATTAAGTTAACACTGCAGTGCAATAGTTGTTAGAAATATAACAGTTGTAAATAGTGTAATTAAGGTTAAGTTAACTTCACAGTGTAACCATTTGATTCAGTACTGGATTGTGTTCCAAAATAGTGGTAGTTAGGCAGTGACAACATGCACATAGTTACTGTTGTGCCATCTTTCAGATGGGAGGTTAAACCAAGGCCCCATCTGCCATCTCTGGTGGACGCAAAAGATCCCACAGCACTATTTCGAAGATGAGCAGGGGAGTTCTCCCGGTGTCCTGGAAAATATTTATCCCTCAACCAACATTATTAAAACAGATTATCTGGTCATCATCTCATTGCTGTTTGTGGGATCTTGCTGTGCGCAAATTGGCTGCCGTATTTCCTGCATTACAACAGTGACTACATTTCAAATGTACATTATTGGCTGTAAAGCGCTTTGGGATGTCCTGAGGTCATGAAAGGTGCTATATAAATGCAAGTCTTTCTTTTTTTTGATCAACATTATAGGCCTTATCATGTTTCTGAGCAGTAATAGGAACATAGGAACATAGGAACAGGAGTAGGCCATTCAGCCCCTCGTGCCTGCTCCGCCATTTGATAAGATCATGGCTGATCTGTGATCTAGCTCCATATACCTGCCTTTGGCCCCTATCCCTTAATACCTTTGATTGCCAAAAAGCTATCTATCTCAGATTTAAATTTAGCAATTGAGCTAGTATCAATTGCCGTTTGCAGAAGAGAGTTCCAAACTTCTACCACCCTTTGTGTGCAGAAATGTTTTCTAATCTCGCTCCTGAAAGGTCTGGCTCTAATTTTTAGACTGTGCCCCCTACTCCTAGAATCCCCAACCAGCGGAAATAGTTTCTCTCTATCCACCCTATCTGTTCCCCTTAATATCTCATAATCTTCGATCAGATCACCCCTTAACCTTCGAAACTCTGGAGAATACAACCCCAATTTGTGTAATTCTTGAAGTCCGGGTATAATGCGACACAAATGTCATAAAAAGAAGCATTTTGTCTTTGATGTTTCGTATGATTGGCTTTTTTCTTTCTGCCTTGGAGTAAAATTCAGATTCAATCACTGAAAATTACCCAATTTATTTTGATATACAATAACCTCAAAACAGATGTTATGTCTGCAATAGGTATCCAAGGGAAGGGCCAAGTAATTCAATTCAAATACAAGCATCCCAGTGATTTTGTTTGATTATATATTTCTTTGGAAGCTCTATTTGGATTTGAGATATATAATAAAATTTCCTTTATCCCAGTTAAATTTTAAAAGTATATCTTAACCTTTCTTCTTCTAATTGAGAAATCAATCTAAAGTCACTAGAGAGAGTGATAGTTTGGCCTGGAAATTCAACAGCAAACCATCATATGAGGTCACTATTCAAATACCTTGATCTAGGTCCGGGTCACTTTGAAATTTAACACAGCAGGTGTGATTGGTTTTTTAATCTCCCGATGAGAAATAGTTAAGTCTGCGATTACTGTAAATCTACAATGTGCCATTGCTTCTGTTTATTAACTGGTTAATAAATCTGTTTTTGCAGTTTGTAGCGTAAGCCACAGGCCAGTGTTTATTCTATCATCTTGAGAAGTTAATGAAGATCATGTGAAGGTAAGGTGATATCAGTGAAACGAAATACGGTGACCAAGGGCTCAATTTTAGGGGGGAATTGCAGGCTCGTTAGGGTCCGGGGGGGGGGGCTCCGAAAATCGCAGAAATCCTGGTCGGGTTCAGAAGCCGGCTCCAACCCGCTGACTTCTGAGTTTCCGAGGGACCCATCTGTGTGTGCGCGGGCAAGCCGAAAACAGAAGTCCCGCAGGCAATTAAAGCCGGCTGGATGACAGTTAAAGGGTCAAATCGAAGTACTTAAGGCACTTTACCTGTGACAGATTAAGTGATTAGAAAGATTTTTAACTTAACTGGACGGCTTGCCCACCGCTTCTGATTCACGCCTGGTGAAACCAGTCATGAAGGGCCGGACCAGGGAAAAAGAAACAACATAAATTAAATAAAAACCATAGAAGAAACCTTAAACACAAAATGAACCTACCTTTCCACCCTGCTCCGATGTCTCCCTCTCCAAACTCCCGCTCTATCACCCACCCCAATGTCCTCCCGATATCCCCCTCTTCACCCTCCCAATGTCCTCCTGATGTCCCCCTCTTCACCCCCTGATATCCTCCCGATCTTCCACTCTCCCCCCTGATCTTCCTCTCTCCCCCCTGATCTTCCTCTCTCCCCCCCCGATCTTCCTCTCTCCCCCCCTGATCTTCCTCTCTCCCCCCCCTGATCTTCCTCTCTCCCCCCCCTGATCTTCCTCTCTCCCCCCCGATCTTCCTCTCTCCCCCCCGATCTTCCTCTCTCCCCCCTGATCTTCCTCTCACCCCCCCCCGATCTTCCTCTCTCCCCCCCGATCTTCCTCTCTCCCCCCCGATCTTCCTCTCTCCCCCCCGATCTTCCTCTCTCCCCCCGGATCTTCCTCTCTCCCCCCGGATCTTCCTCTCTCCCCCCTGATCTTCCTCTCTCCCCCCGGATCTTCCACTCTCCCCCAAATCTTCCCCTCTCACCCCCGCCGATCTTTCACTCTCCCCCTGATCTTCCCCTCTTCCCCACCCCCCCCACCCCCCGATCTTTCACTCTCCACTCCCTCGATGTTCTGTTCCAACGTCAGATGACGTCTTGCTCTCTCTCTTTCTCTCCCCCTCCCACTCCCGTTGCAGCTCCTGACGGCAGCCAGTCTGTCAATCAGGCTGGCTACCGGGCGCAAATCCCGGAGAGGACGTTTATCAACAGCAATCAACATGCGATCGTGTTGGAAGCGATAAGTTTTGTTTATGTGGGTTTTCCATGCGCACCTTCACCCCTCCCCCCGCTCCCAACCCGCCACAATTTAAAAATCGACCCCCAAGTGTTTGTGTTCTATCCCCTGACTCGCTACAATTGACCTATGATTTGGACAGGCAAAAGCACACTTTGGTTCATAAAGAGCGGTGGCTCACCTACCGGAGATTCTGAACCTGAGAAAACTATCAGAGTGCCAGTTTTATAAATGCACAGCTCTAATGGGGAACCTTACCTCCTGGGAGCACAATGCGAGAAATTACAGATTGACTGTCCATGATTTCATGTCCATGACAATTAACTAAAAATCTACGGTAAAGTGGCCTAGTGGTTATAGTACTGGATTAGCAACCCTTGAGGTCATGAGGTCAACTCCTAATATGTCAAGTTGAGAAATTGAATTCATTGGGCTGAATTTTGCTCTGAGCGGCGAACGAACACCGCTCTCCACTTGTTAGACTTGCACTTGCTTGTAGACTTTTCATGGGCTTTTTCACAGCAAGTTCCTCCCACGGGGCCCTCAATCCAGCGCGGCCCCCTCTACAGGGCATCCAGGACCTGTGTGAACGGGGCAAGCAACTGTCCATCCCCTTAACTAATCAGATTGAAGCATCGTTACTAAGCCACGCAGAGTCTGAACCAGGAAGCGTGAGTCAGAATAGTGAATTCAGTGTAAAATCAGGTACAGAAAGCGAAATAAAGAGAGCGTAAGAAAGATTGAATTAAAAGACAGAGGTAAAAGAGTGTAAGGGGTTTCTTTTTTTACTGTTTCTCGGGCTTACAATAGGTCAGCCAGTTATGTTTTCCTGAGCTGCCCTGCCCGCAGTGCGGTTGCGAATCGCTTACCCCTTCCTGATTCTGAGCTGAGGACTTATCGAGTGGTAACAAAGACAGACAAACAGACCAGTGGATTGGTACAAGGAAAACCAATGTTTATTAATAAGAAAACTAAAACTACAAAGTAAACAGTATAATACAGCTATGGATGTAATACAGTCTTACGCTTAACGGGTTGGAAGAAACGGACACATCGAGGGAAAATTCTAAAATCACAAGTTTAGCAATATCCCCTTTAACCCCCACCCTTACACTTATGCTAGGTTGTCTTGTGGCGGCCAGAAAATTAATGCTCACCGGTGAAACAGATGAAAAGGCCTGGCCTCTGATGCCCTGCTGCTGCCGTCGACATGTGGTTGCGAGGTTTACTGGATGGCTTCCTTCTTAGTTGCTAGCAGACAGCAGGACCCCGAGCCAGGAGGCGAAGAGAAAGAGAGAAGAGAGAGAGATGCTGGGCAGCCCCAGTTATACCCTCTTGGTAACAGGTTTTTTTCATACCTCATCAGCTTGCTTCATTGTTTGATTTAAGCACGAAACGTAAGACAAAGGACCCCATCTCTGGCCCATTTACATTCATGGCCAATTCCTGTATTTCTGAGTTCCATAACTGCTTTAAGACAAAGGACCTAATTTCTGGCCCATTTACATAATGGCCGGTTCCTGTATCGATCTGTTGGCTAACTGCTTTACCATTGTTCCGAATGTACCTTGATGGTTCACCTTTTGTCCTGCGATCACTTCCTGCTCGAATTTTGATGTGTTGGCCGGCCATGTTGATAGCTTGCCTCAGGGCTAGAATGCAGCTGCATTGTTTAAAGAAACCTGTCTGAGACACGAAGCCTGCCGAGTTGTTGAGAATGCAATTTCAAATCTGCCGGTCCTCGGCCATGTGTCTGACTGCAGCCATTTTGAGAGACCTTGGATTTTTTAAAACAGTCACACCAGGGTTTCTTTAATAACTCCAATAAATCTTCGGGGTGGGGGGAACATGTGAAATTTTGCGAATCCCTTCAAGAGACAGGAAGAAAAAGTAAAACAATTTAACAAAAACTTTTTTTCTAAATGTCCAACAACAATTGAAACCTGAAGGAATGAGAAGCCACATTTGTAGAAGTTAATTTTCAGTGCCAGAGAGGTTGTTCAGCAGTCATTAAGACTTACCACACTGTTCAAAGTGTGCTTAGATTTAAAATGACTTGACGTACCTTTTTTTGGCGACATTATATCGTATCCATCAGGTCAGTGCAGGAACCTCACACCGTTTCATTCATTTGCACGGAGGGCCAGCTGGAGAGATGTCGTTCCCACGGAGTTTACGGTTGAGGGTCGCATCAGGTACATCAACTTCTGGATTTCTGCGTTTAACTGCGCTCGTGCGCACACCGGAGGTTACTCTACCGTTTGCGCAGAAGTAACAATGAGCGCTGTTAGGCTCGTCGTTATTTTCACAGGAAAGTCCGGCCCATTAAGTCTGGTATTTAGTGGGCTGGCACGAGAAAAAAGTGACCACGAAAGCTCCCCGATTGTCACAGAAACCCAACTGGTTCACTAATGTCAGGGATGAAAACCTGCCGTCCCTGCCCAGTCTGGCCTATAACTGACTCCAGTCTCACATTACGCAGTAGACTCTTAATGTCCTCAGGGCAACTAGGGATGGGCAAAAAATGTCAGTGTTACCCATATCCCAAGGACAAATTAAAAATTCATCCCTCTGGAGTAAAACTCCTAAAACATGGCAGCAATACATTGGAAGGTGGTGGTGGTGGGGCTGCGGTTTGTGGTCATTACTGGGTACACTGCATTCTGCACAATTGATTTTTCTTTCCCCGTTGAATATGTAGGAACCTTATGTAAGGAAAGGTGAATCGGAGCCCAATTTAACAGCTGCTGATGGCGTCTGTGATGGATTGTTTTCTTTATTTTTAAAAGCTTGTCGTGAAACAGTTTCCTCATCACCTCCAACGTAACCTGCGTTCTAACTTCAACGTAACTTGCTAAAATCAAAGGAATGTCTTCAGTCGAGGTATTAGTGCTTTCCTTTTGGTACTAATAGGTGAATCAGTCACCGAGTGGAAACACTTGCTGCCTGGGAAAATGGATTAAAGTTAGAATTTGTAATTCAGAGGTAGTGCATTTTATATGAGATTCTTGATTAGAACACACGAGCCAGTCAGGTTTCATTGAGTTTCTATAGAAAAGGTATAATTGATTTTCTTGAATAAAATTCTCTAGGGGCCTTTCTGAATCTGTTCAGAAGTGTGAAATTTGCTACCAATAGTTCCTACTTTTTGTGACTCATCTCTCCCAGGAGCAAGATCCACTCAATCTTTAACCTACAAGGAAAGATAGAATTAAATAAATTTAGTGCTGGACATATTCAGTTGCCAAATAGTTTCCATGGTGAATAATTAATTCAGGAATGTGTTGAGACAAGGTTACACACACACATCAGAAGAAATTGTAAACAATTTTACAACACCAAGTTATAGTCCAGCAATTTTATTTTAAATTCACAAGCTTTCGGAGGCTTCCTCCTTTGTCAGGTGAACGATGTGAAAATGAAATCCTCGAAATGAAATCGCATTTATAATTCACAGAACAATGCTTGGTGATTACAGACAGTCTTTTCAACTGCCCGTTGCCAAGGCAATCAGTGTGCAGACAGACAGGTGTTACCTGCCAGGTCTCACAGAATATACAAATCACCAAAAAAAAACAACAAACAAAAAACACAGAGATAGAGAGGTAGAAACATAGAAAAGACAGCAACTGACCCGTTATATTAAAAACAGATAACATTTGTTCGCTGGTGGGGTAACGTGTAGCGTGACATGAACCCAAGATCCCGGTTGAGGCCGTCCTCATGGGTGCGGAACTTGGCTATCAATTTCTGCTCGACGATTTTGCGTTGTCGTGTGTCTCGAAGGCCGCCTTGGAGTACGCTTACCCGAAGGTCGGTGGATGAATGTCCATGACTGCTGAAGTGTTCCCCGACTGGGAGGGAACCCTCCTGTTTGGCGATTGTTGCGCGGTGTCCGTTCATCCGTTGTCGCAGCGTCTGCATGGTCTCGCCAACGTACCATGCTCTGGGGCATCCTTTCCTGCAACGTATGAGGTAGACAACGTTGGCCGAGTCACAGGAGTATGAACCATGCACCTGGTGGGTGGTGTCCTCTCGTGTGATGGTGGTATCTGTGTCGATGATCTGGCATGTCTTGCAGAGGTTACCGTGGCAGGGTTGTGTGGTGTCGTGGACGCTGTTCTCTTGAAAGCTAGGTAATTTGCTGCGAACGATGGTCTGTTTGAGGTTGGGTGGCTGTTTAAAGGCGAGTAGTAGAGGTGTGGGGATGGCCATAGCGAGGTGTTTGTCCTCATTGATGACATGTTGAAGGCTGCGGAGAACATGGCGTAGTTTCTCCGCTCCGGGGAAGTACTGGACGACAAAGGGTACTCTGTTGGTTGCGTCCCGTGTTAGTCTCCTGAGGAGGTCTATGCGATTTTTTGCTGTGGCCCGTCGGAACTGTCGATCGATGAGTCGAGTGTCATATCCCGTTCTTACTAGGGCGTCTTTCAGCGTCTGTAGGTGTCCATCGTGTTCCTCCTCGTCTGAGCAGACCCTGTGTATTCGCAGGGCCTGTCCATAGGGGATGGCCTCTTTGACGTGGTTAGGGTGGAAGCTGGAAAAGTGGAGCATCGTGAGGTTGTCCGTGGGCTTGCGGTAGAGTGAGGTGCTGAGGTGCCCGTCTTTGATGGAGATTCGTGTGTCCAAGAAAGAAACTGATTCTGAGGAGTAGTCCATGGTGAGCTTGATGGTGGGATGGAACTTGTTGATGTTATCGTGTAGTCTCTTTAGTGATTCCTTGCCGTGGGTCCATAGAAAGAAAATGTCGTCGATGTATCTGGTGTATAGTGTTGGTTGGAGGTCCTGTGCAGTGAAGAAGTCCTGCTCGAACTTGTGCATGAAAATGTTGGCGTATTGGGGTGCGTCATCAAACCAGCGGACAAAGGAGGAGCCATAGTCATACAGAACAGAACGGACTATTGCAAAGAAGCATACCGACAACTGGACAACCAGGAACACTACAGACAGTTACCCGCAGATCCGACCAAAGAACACACCCACCAGCTCAACAAACTGATCAAGACCTTCGATCCAGACCTTCAAAGCATCCTATGCACTCTCATCCCACGTACTCCCCGCGTGGGAGACTTCTACTGCCTCCCAAAGATACACAAAGCCAACACACCCGGACGTCCTATCGTATCAGGCAACGGAACCCTGTGTGAGAACCTCTCTGGATACATCGAGGGCATCCTGAAACCCATCGTACAGGGAACCCCCAGCTTCTGTCGCGACACTACAGACTTCCTACAAAAACTCAGTACCCACGGACCAGTTGAACCAGGAACACTTCTCACCACGATGGACGTCTCGGCACTATACACCAGTATCCCCCACGATGACGGCATCGCTGCGACAGCATCAATACTCAACACCAACAACAGCCAATCTCCGGACGCCATCCTACAACTCATCCGCTTCATCCTGGATCACAATGTCTTCACCTTCGATAACCAGTTCTTTACCCAAACACACGGAACAGCCATGGGGACCAAATTCGCACCCCAATACGCCAACATTTTCATGCACAAGTTCGAGCAGGACTTCTTCACTGCATGGTTCATACTCCTGTGACTCGGCCAACGTTGTCTACCTCATACGTTGCAGGAAAGGATGCCCCAGAGCATGGTACGTTGGCGAGACCATGCAGACGCTGCGACAACGGATGAACGGACACCGCGCAACAATCGCCAAACAGGAGGGTTCCCTCCCAGTCGGGGAACACTTCAGCAGTCATGGACATTCATCCACCGACCTTCGGGTAAGCGTACTCCAAGGCGGCCTTCGAGACACACGACAACGCAAAATCGTCGAGCAGAAATTGATAGCCAAGTTCCGCACCCATGAGGACGGCCTCAACCGGGATCTTGGGTTCATGTCACGCTACACGTTACCCCACCAGCGAACAAATGTTATCTGTTTTTAATATAACGGGTCAGTTGCTGTCTTTTCTATGTTTCTACCTCTCTATCTCTGTTTTTTTTGTTTGTTGTTTTTTTTTGGTGATTTGTATATTCTGTGAGACCTGGCAGGTAACACCTGTCTGTCTGCACACTGATTGCCTTGGCAACGGGCAGTTGAAAAAACTGTCTGTACTCACCTAGCATTGTTCTGTGAATTATAAATGCGATTTCATTTCGAGGATTTCATTTTCACATCGTTCACCTGACGAAGGAGGAAGCCTCCGAAAGCTTGTGAATTTAAAATAAAATTGCTGGACTATAACTTGGTGTTGTAAAATTGTTTACAATTGTCAACCCCAGTCCATCACCGGCATCTCCACATCAGAAGAAAGGCAGGGATACTGCATTTATGTATTAGAAAGCAAAAAAAAAGTTATCAATAATTTGGGTTCAGCCTAAAAAAAGGCATGAATGAAGGCATTTGTGCTTCTGCTAAATCTCATTCAACACAGAGGGATTTTTATTACTTTTCGGGTAATATATATTGAAATTCAATGAATTCAGTATAATTCGAACACACACAGCATCGCTAGTGGTGGACGAGTAACATATAAAGCTAGGAATGATTGTCAGTGATGGTAGCAAGCAATTCATTTGACATTCCTCTCTCTGCCATTTTAGTGGAGGAGTTTCACCATTTTATATCAATAACTTAACACCTGCGTTAAAATAGCAGACGGGGGCATATCGTACTAGGGTACGGTAATGTAGTGGTTATGTTACTAGACTAATAATAAGAAAGTACATAAGAACATAAAAAATAGGAGCAGGAGTAGGCCATCCAGCCCCTCGAGCCTGCTCCGCCATTCAATCAGATCATGGCTGATCTTTGACCTCAACTCCACTTTCCCGCATGATTCCCATATCCTTTGATTCCCTTAGAGTCCAAAAATCTATCCATCTCAGCCTTGAATATAATCAATGACTCAGCATCCACAGCCCTCTGAGGTAGAGAATTCCAAAGATTCACAACCACCTGAATGAAGAAATTCCTCCTCATCTCAGTTTGGAATGGCCGACCCCTGATCCTGCGACTATGCCCCCTAGTTCTATACTCTCTAGCCAGGGGAAACAATCTCACAGCAGCTACCCTGTCAAGCCCCCTCATAATCTTATTCGTTTCAATGAGATCACCTCTCATTCTTCTAAACTCCAGAGAGTATAGGCCCATTCTACTCAACCTCTCTTCATAGGACAACCCTCCCATCCTGGGAATTAATCTAGTGAACCTATGTTGCACCACCTCTAAAGCAAATATGCCCTTCCTTAGATAAGGAGAACAAAACTGTACACAGTACTCCTGGTAATCCAGAAAATGAGAGCTCAAATTCCACCATGAAAGTTTGAGTTTAATTTAGTTGTTAGGATCTGGAAAGCACTGCTTGAAAGGGAGGTGGAAGCAGATTCAATAGTAATTTTCAAAAGGGAATTGGATAAATACTTGAAAAGGAAAAAAATTGCAGGGCTATGAGGGAAGAGTGGGGGAGTGGGAACCAATATGATAGCTCTTTCAAAGAGCCAGCACAGGCCTGATGGGTCGAATGGCCTGCTTCTGTGCTGCATGCTTCTATCTATGATTCTGTAATGTGGAGATGCCGGTGATGGACTGGGGTTGACAAATGTAAATTGTTGGACTATAACTTGGTGTTGTAAGATTGTTTACATATGTTTCTGTATGAAGGGGGTTAATGCATTCAATAATCAAATATGCTAATTAGGTCTGACAATAATTTCCAAATATCGTAAAAGCAATAATTTATCTGATGATATTCCCAGCTGGGGTTTGGATGTTCCTGCCCTGGAGGCTGTCTCAGTAACTAGTGAACCCGCATCAACCTAATGTAGTTTATGAAGGATGAAATATGAAAGCATTTAGTGTCCATTTCATGTTTTCACCTGCAGATTATGATTAAGTTAACCGCTGAGTGATGTGGAAGAATTTCAGTAATGCTTATTATATTGCCCATAATGCTTTAGATAACATAAGCTGTAATACTTTGCTCTAAGGATAGTGCAGTGTTGTAACAAACAAGAACAACAACAACTTGCATTGATATAGCGCCTTTAACATAGTAAAACACCCCCAAAGTACTTCACAGGAGCATAATCAGGTAAAATTTGTCATCGAGCTAATTGAAAGAGACATTAGGACAGAAGGTAGGTATTGAGTAGCGTCTTAAAGGGGGAGAGGGAGGCGGAGAGGTGGAGAGGTTTGGGGAGGGAATTCCAGAACTTTGGGCCTAGACAGCTGAAGGCACGGCAGCCAACGGTGGAGTGATGAAAATCGGGGATGCGCAAGAGGCCAGAATTGGAGGAACACAGAGATCTGGGAGGGCTGGAGAAGGTTACAGAGATAGGGAGGAGTGAGGCCAATGGAGGGATTTGAACATGAGGATGAGAATTTTAAAATCGAGGCGTTCCCAGACCGGGAGCCAATGTCGGTCAGCGAGCACAAGGGTGATGGTTGAACAGAAGTTGGTGCGAGTTAGGATACGGGCAGCAGGGTTTTGGATGAGCTCAAGTTTATGGAGGGCGGAAGATGGGAGGCCGGCCGGGAGAGCATTGGAAAAGTCGAATCTGGAGGTGACGACAGCACGGATGAGGGTTTCAGCAGCAGATGGGTTGAGGCAGGGGGCGGAGACGGGCGATGTTGCGGAGGTGACAAGGACGGATCCCAATCAATGCAGATTCCAGACCCGAAAGAGAATCTGAAACTATGGGGGTGGGCGGAGAGGGGGTGGGGGATATTTTCAACTTATGCCCAAAACGGGCGCTCCACTGCTCCACGCCAGTGTGGGAAGGCACAAAGTCAATTGGCTCCTGTGTAGAGCCAGCCAGGAGGTGAGGCCGGTGCGGGGGGGAAGGAGGTGGGGAAGGAGATCTCGGAGAGGGGGGGGGGTTTGAGCAGGGTCCGGTAGTGGGCCGCAGTATTTTTGTGGAACCAGGAGGAGCGTTCACCTCCAAATTCCCCTCCAAGTAACACACCATTCTGACTTAGACAGAGGGCACAGATTGAAGATAATTGGCAAAAGAACCAGAGGGGCAGGTGAGGAGAATTTTTCTTTTACGCAGCAAGTTGTAATGATCTAGAATGCACTGCCTGAAAGGGCGGTGGAAGCAGATTCAATAGTAACTTTCAGAAGGGGATTGGATAATTATTTAGGAACACGGGAACAGGAGGAGGCCATTTAGCCCCTCGAGCCTGTTCCGCCATTCAATGAAATCATAGCTGATCTGTGACCTAACTCCATATACCCGCCTTAGCCCCATATCCCTTAATATCTTTGGTTAACAAAAATCTATCAATCTCAGATTTAAAATTAACAATTGAGTTAGCATCAACAGCCATTTGCGGAAGAGAGTTCCAAACTTCTACCACCCTTTGTGTGTAGAAGTGATTCCTGACTTCACTCCTGAAAGTCCTGGCTCTAATTTTTAGGCTATGTCCCCTAGTCCTAGACTCCCCAAACAGTGGAAATAGTTTCTCTCTGTCTACCCTATCAGTTCCCCTTAATATCTTGAAAAATTTGATCGAATCACCCTGTAATCTTCTAAATTCTAGGAAATACAACCCTAGTTTGTGTAATCTTGCCTTGTAATTTAATCCTTGGAGTCTAGGTATCATTCTAGTAAATCTACGCTGCACTCCCTCCAAGGCCAATATATCCTTCCTCAAGTGCAGTGCCCAGAACTGAAATGGAAAAATCTGCAGGGCTATGGGGAAAGAGCAGGGGAGTGGGATTAGTTGGATAGCTCTGACAGAGAGCAGGCATAGGCAAAATGGGCTGAATAGCCTCCTTCTGTGCTGTATGATTCCATGAATTGGACATGTATCGGCTGTTCCTTCATCATTGTCGCTGGGTCAAGATCCTGGAACTCCCGACCTAACAGCACTGTGGTAAAACCTTCACCACACGGACTGCAGCGGTTCAAGAAGAAGGCCCGCCACCACCTTCTCAAGGGCAACTAGGGATGGGCAATAAATGCCGGCCTTGTCATCGACGCCCGCGTCCCGAGAATGAATTTTTAAAAACATTGTGTTGGTGAGTGTGGGATTTCATCTGCTCCTGGTCTGTGCGTGTGTTCAAATATTCCAAATCCTCCTGCTGATCCCGAGCTTTATCCACTGCATTTTACTGCTCATCCTATTTTAGTGCCGTGCAATTTTAAAAAGTCACATGTTCCAACATGTGACCAAATTGGGCTTCTATTCTTTGTGCATCATTATGAATAATAGTAGTGAAATGTCGTACTCAGCACATTTACTGAAAGTGCAGTTGGTGCACAACGCGATAGTGCATGATTCTACAGATCAGGAAACAGTTTAATTAACCTTGTGTTGAAATGAAGGGATGGATTTCTTTGTGTATTTCAATCTCAGAGGAAGCCTATTCTTATTGATTTTTGTGCTAATTGGCCTTAAAACCAGATAATCACACCGCATAACTTAATCTGCTTCATTGTCATCAATAGCCATTGAGTTGGTTATATTGGATCACTCGATGGGACAGCGTGGAGTACGTCAACTAGAATAAAAGGCAATATCCGTACCATTATTACATCGCTTACTAAGGAACAGGGAGCAGACACATGGGAACAACACCACCTGCAAGTCACACACCATCCCGACTTGGAAATATATCGGCCGTTCCTTCATCGTCGCTGGGTCAAAATCCTGGAACTCCCTTCCTGACAGCACTGTGGGAGAACCGTCACCACATGGACTGCAGCGGTTCAAGAAGGCGGCTCACCACCACCTTCTCAAGGGCAATTAGGGATGGGCAATAAATGCCGGCCTCGCCAGCGACGCCCACATCCCATGAACGAATAAAAAAAAACAGTGCTCTCTTAAACATGGAAACATAGAAAATAGGAGCAAGAGTAGGCCATTCAGCCCTTCGGGCCTGCTCCACCATTCAAAATGATCATGGCTGATCGTCTAACTCAGTACCCTGTTCCCGCTTTTCCCCCATATCTCTTGATCGCTTTAGCATTAAGAAATATATCTATCTCCTTCTTGAATACATCTAATGACTTGGCCTCCACTGCCTTCTGTGCTCGAGAATTCCACAGGTTCACCACCCTGTGAGTGAAGAAATTTCTCCTCATCTCGGTTCTAAATGGTATCCCCCGTATCCTGAGACTGTGACCCCTGGTTATGGACTCCCCAGCCATCAGGAACATCCTCCCTGCATCTAGTCTGTCTAGTCCTCTTGAGGTGCATATGTGCAAAAAATGAAAGAATTGTTCTGCAGTTTGATGATATTTGGTGCTTTCACCTTATAACAGAAAAGAAAATGATATGATTCATTGGAGCTTTTGAGGGGTGGACACAACCTCCCATTTCTTCACCCTGGAATCCTACACATCGATGAGCCAGGGAGAGGTGTTAAAGAAAACATAAAACAACTTGGAACTATTACGAGACGCGGCTGGGAAGTCGGAAAGTCTTACTCCTGAAAGGTCTGGCTCTAATTTTTAGACTGTGCCCCCTACTCCTAAAATCCCCAACCAGCGGAAATAGTTTCTCTCTATCCACCCTATCCGTTCCCCTTAATATCTTATAAACTTCGATCAGATCACCCCTTAACCTTCGAAACTCCAGAGAATACAACCCCAATTTGTGTAATCTCTCCTCGTAACTTAACCCTTGAAGTCCGGGTATCATTCTAGTAAACCTACGCTGCACTCCCTCCAAGGCCAATATGTCCTTCCGAAGGTGCGGTGCCCAGAACTGCTCACAGTACTCCAGGTGCGGTCTAACCAGGGTTTTGTAACTGACAGCAGTGCTTCAGGTTCAGGCTTTATTGTGGAGGCCAAGGTCTGGAGTTTCCTTCACATTCGCGCCCGGAGACACCTGGAACCCGGGTGCAAAAACAATTTGCGTGGCTTGAAAGAGGCGGAGTTTTGGACGTAAGTAAGTTACGCGCCTAACTACATCACGCCCCAAGTCTCCTCGATCTTTTATCTCCGTCCACCAAACTGGCCATGTTCCCCCCCCCCTCCACTCTCGAAGGCGAGTGTCCTCCAATTGGGCTTGTTCGAGGGTCTCTCCACATTGAGACCAGATTTTCAGGTGCCGCAGGAAACAAAATCATTTCTCTGGTCTGTTAATTGCAATTTTTTGAGCATTTTTTTTTCTTCATTTTGTCCTCGCTCTGACCTGCTCTGTATTTCCTGTTTCTTTTAATGGATTTTTACGGCAAAGGATGAGTCACATCAAAAATTGAAAAGTTTCCCTGATTGTAGGGTTCTTAAACAGGCTGTGCCTGATGTGCATGAATGATGGTGAAATGAGTTGAAACTTTAAATTTCAAGACCCAAAGAAGAAATGCATTGGTGTGGGTTCCGTGTTTCCTTGGAACCCAATTGTTTACATTGATTTACACCCATTTTGAGTTCAGGTGTATTATCCTGAGATCGAGAGGATACTTGGGTGTTTTCAACATCGGCAAAATGGGCGTAATTTTGAATTGCGCCAACGGAGGAAACTCTAAGCCAAAGTGCCTGACATAAAGAAAGAAAGAACTTGCGTTTATATAGCGCCGTTCATGACCTCATGATGTCCGAAAGCACTTTACAGCCAATTAAGTATTTTTGAAGTGTAGTCAGTTGTAATGTAGGAAATGCAACAGCCAATTTGTGCACAGCAAGATCCCACAAAGAGCAATGTGATATTGACCAGATAATCTGTTTTAGTGATGTTGGTTAAGGGATAAATATTGGCCAGGACACCGGAGAGAATTCCCCTGCTCTTCTTCGAGATAGTGGCATGGGATCATTTACGTCCATCTGAGAGAGCAGACGGGGCCTTGGTTTAACATCTCATCCGAAAGACGGCACCTCCAACAGTACAGCACTCCCTCAATACTCAGCCTGGATTATGGGGATCAAAGCTTAAATTCTAACCCCACGAGTGGGTGGGTTAGGGGCGGGTGGGAAGGTAAAAATAGTAAAAAACTAAAGCCCGACTCCAACTCGCCTCCAACCCGCCCACTTCCGGTTTAAATGGAGGCTACAGGGCCTTCTGCTTCACGCCACGTGAGAGGAGGCAAGTGGGCCCGGAACAGCAGGTAAGTGCCATTATTGCACTGCTTGTGAGCCCAGAGGAGCAGGAGTGCTTCCCCCAGGCCCAACAAGCCTACCTGCAGCAACCGCCCCTCATGATCTCCGCCCCCCCTCCATGATCTTCGAGCCCCCCAATGAGCCCCCCCCTCCCCCCACCCCGGTGATCGACCCCGATGACCCACCCCGATAATTCCCTCCCCCCACCACCGATGACCCCTCAACCCCTCCCCCCCCCCATCTAAGAATTACCTGCTGGCATCCACTTCCTGGCTCTTCTCCCATCCGGGCAGGAAACCGAAAAGAAAAGCCTTCCTTACGTCAATATCGTAAGGACGTCCGGGAAACCCGTACTTCCGGGTTTCCCGTCAGGAATTCCCCCCCACCCTCTTCCCGGTTAAAAATTTAGGCCTAAGTCTCTGGAGTGAACCCACAGCCTTCTAACTCAGAGGCAAGTACGCTACACACTGATACCTGCTGGACTCAATTCTCTGAGCGCAGTCTTGGCGAAGGGGAGACCTCCCCATGAAAATGTGCCAGCAACTCCTAGCGTGCACTGCCAGGGAGTGCAATCCTCCGTCATCGGAGATGCTTGGAATTTGACTGCAGAATACAAATAGCGGTGCATTCAACAAAACAAAGCATCGGTTGCTTGTTCCTGGGCTGATGCAGAACCGCTTTGCATTTTAAATGACGCACATCAATCGCCAAGTGCTCTCTGTGATCAGTTCAACTGGGAAACGGTCAGAGCAGTTTCTAACCAGGAATTGTAGAAGTTTTCAAATGAAAGCATGCATGTAATTGTGGCGCTCAAACAATGAAAGAAATTACATCAATTAGGCTACAGCTGTGGTATTTGCATCAAACATTTAAAAACCCACATCTCCAAGATTTTTTTTTGTGTGGACAGTTTTATGCGATTTCTTGGCATTGCGATAGAATTTGAAGTATCAAAAAAAAGTTGGAAATTTTGGTGAGGAGGCTTTCGTGCTTTTAAACTACGCAGGTTTCATTTTCCTCTGGATTTCAGTGAAAAGCCTCAGCCGCTGGCAAATTATATTGGAAATTTGGGAATCAGATGATATTCCAAACATTTAAATTAATGGTAGGTAGTTTGTGCTTGAATTTCCAACATTTCCGGTGAGAGATGAGGCTCCCCACTGAATATTTAAACTCGGAATCTTACTCCTCCTTTGGAAACAAGCATTTTAGTCAGTTTTTAAAAAAAAAATGTTTATTTAACTTGGAAAAAAGGAACTGGCTAATTTTCCTTTTATTAGTCTGAACAAAAATCGCATGATGGATGATTTTACAGGTGCAGTACGGGACGCAAACGACATAGTTAAATTTTATCTATGAACAAGTATCGGAAAATACTGGAAACCCTCAGCAGTCAGGCTGGATCTGTGCAGGATTAATGTTTCAGGTCTATGACTCAAGGATTCTGATGAAGGCTAAAGAACCAGAGGGGGAGATGAGGAGAATCTTTTTTTACGCAGCGAGTTGTGATGATCCGGAATGCGCTGCCTGAAAGGGTGGTGGAAGCAGATTCAATAGTAACTTTCAAAAGGGAATTGGATAAATACTTGAAAAGGAAAATATGCACGGCCATGGGGAAAGAGCAGGGGAGTGGGACTAATTGGACAGCTCTTTCAAAGAGCCGGCACAGGCACGATGGGCTGAATAGCCTCCTTCTGTGCTGTATCATTTTATGAGATATGAATAAAAGAACATGGATCGACATTTTGTCCTACTTTGGAAAACTGGGAGAAACACCCATTTTCCATTGTAATTATGACCTGCTAATGAAATGGAAGGAATGTGCAGTTTTTAAACATGCAGGGCGCTAAATTGGGCCGTTGTTTCGGTGCTACACGGCCTCTCCGACATCCAAGATGGTGTCTTGGATGCGCACGCACGTTTCCTGCGTGACGTACGTCAGACGCCATCTTGGTATAGGAGTTAGCGCAGGCGCAGATAAGAAACGCTGGAATCACGTAAAGTAGGGAGGAAATGGCTTCAATCAGTGCACAACACTGATTTAAAGTGATAGACACCATTTTGGGACTTAATGCTCAACTCAACGCACAGTCTTAACCCCGACCATCTGAACGTGTCTCAGAGTGCCTGGAGGATCCCCCAAAGGCGCTATTTAAAGGGACCATGCAGGATGTACAGGTTAGTGGCTGGATTATTGCCTCTGGCTGCCAAGACATTTATGATGTGGAGATGCCGGTGATGGACTGGGGTTGACAATTGTAAACAATTTTACAACACCAAGTTATAGTCCAGCAATTTTATTTTAAATTCACAAGCTTTCGGAGGCTTCCTCCTTCCTCAGGTACATTTACCTGACGAAGGAGGAAGCCTCCGAAAGCTTGTGAATTTAAAATAAAATTGCTGGACTATAACTTGGTGTTGTAAAATTGTTTACAAGACATTTATGACCAGTTTTGGAGGTCTCCTAGACTTCAATACTGGGACACGGGGACATAGCCTAACATTTAGAGCCAGGACGTGCAGGAGTGAAGTTAGGAAATGCTTCTACACGCAAAGGGTGCGAGACGTTTGGAACGCTCTTCTACAGACGGCAGTTGATGCTTAGCTCACTTGTGAATGTTAAATCTGAGATTGATAGATTTCTGTGAACCAAGGGTATTATGGGATATGGGACTTTGGCGGGTCTATGGAGTTAGGTCACAGGTCCACCATGATCTCACTGAATGGTGGAACAGGCTCGAGGGGCTAAAAGCCACTGCCACTTGTTGTCTCTTGATATGCGCCACCTTCTTCTGCAAGAAAGAGAGGCGTGTGCCTGGGTGATGTACCTGTCATGGTTGAATAGCTGCCAGTGTGTGTGGCCTGTGATTTGTGGGTGGACGGCTTGAAACAGTTGTAATGTGTAAGGGCGGGAGGAAGCATCTGATTGGAAGAGTTGAGTACTGATGGAAAGAGTTTATTGGTATGTGGGGGATGGGGTGTGTAGTGCGTGGTGCAGTTGGTAGGAGACGCCACTTGACAGTTGACCTCACTCACCTTGACCACTCATGTCAAAGCATTGAACTTCTTCCTGCACTGCATCCATGTTCATGATGCTGTGCGCCTGGCATTGACTTCGTCCCCCGCTGCCTCCCACTGCCTTTTGAGTATATGTCTGGAGGGCATCTTGCCCCCCACCCCCACCCCCACTGTGGATATAGGATGTCCCTCCTTCTGTTCACCTCTTGCACCCAAGGTCTCTGGTGCATCAGCAGAGAACCTTGGTGCACGCACTCTCGCAGGCCTGGTACCAACTCAGATCGGCAGATTGGTGAGGTCTGGTGTGCAGATTGGAGGATGTGGGATTTAATAGTGCGCAACCTTTATTCAATGTTTTAACATAACTCATCAGTGTGTAAAGATAGGAATGGGATCTGCATCTGTGCTTAACGTGTGCGATGTCTGATCTCTGTTCAGACTCCATGCAGACAGTAGACTGTTATTTTCAGCAAATAACAGGCACAAGCTACCTTTAAGAGATTTCTAAGAAACATCTTCCCTTTAAGAGGTGGTGCTCCCTCTGGTGTTGGAACGTGCGAATTGCATTGGTTCCATGTGCGAGGCCTGCCCTGGGTCCGTCGGGTGCGGGGTTTTAGCGCATCGTGCTAACGTCGCCCAGAACGGACCCTTGACCAATTTTCCCCCCGCAATTCCTAACCATGTGGCGGCTTTAGTGGTAAACAAAAAAAAAACTCATTTGGAGTCAGGATACACTTGTAACGAGAGGATGCATTCACATCTTTAGTGCTCCCAGTGCACCGGGAGAGCATATCAGAATCTCACGGGCTCCCATAATCATCTGCCCAATAATTTCAACGGATGGAAACTCATTGAAGGTGGGGAAAAAGCGGGAAGAGGGTACTGAGTTAGTCGATCAGCCATGGTCATTTTGAATGGCGGAGCAGGCCCGAAGGGCCGAATGGCCTACTCCTGCTCCTATTTTCCATGTTTCTATCAGGTCTGTCCAAACTCCTGATATGTGTTCCCAACACACAAAGCTTTGTAACGGGAAGACTAAAGATGAAAATGTACCCTAATGATCCTTTAATGCGTCTCAAACTGCTAACGAGATACTTAAATGTGACAAACTACTTGTCGTGTTATAATATTCACACATTCACATCACAAGCTTGCAATCTAAATAAAGTTGAGAAACTAATGAGCAAACAGATATACGCTTCATAATTCCCTTCATGGATGCAATGTCCACGTAACGTGATTTATATTATTAGGCTATCGAACAGATTCAGCAATAATGCTTTGATTGCAATCCGACCTTGGTTTTAGGTTCATTGAATGATTGTTTATTTATTGGTGATTTTGGAAATGTTCAAGTTGGAAGCAAGTTTAGTAACCCAGCTATGTGGGCTGCTGAAGGACAACCTCAAGGTATACATTTTATCAAAACGTTTATGCTGGAGATAATTGCTGCACAAAGGCAATTTTTCATCTTCAAAATTCTTTTTTTTTCGCTGTGGAGAAGAGCATCCAATAATAAACATTCTGGATGTTATTTCTGCACTCATTGAGTTCCTGGATGAGAATAGCTGATTAGGGAAACAGTCAAAATAAATTGACTCTGTACTATTTCTCTCTGTCACTGCTCCAGTGAATTATTTCACAATTGTCCCATCCATTCAGCTCATTAATATTGGGTCTGATCTGAAGTAAAATACTTACTGTTCAGTTTGGTTTGTGCAACTGCAGAAAGCTGCCCAAGCTCCTCATAAAAAAAACTTAACAAGGCTTTAACAAGTAATAAAAAAAACTGTTTTTTTTTTCCACTCGTTTCTTTTTGTTAATGTTCATTAATCCAATTTTGCAGGGGTGAAAATCCTCAGATCGGTGTTAAAATTGGACAAATAGTCAGGCAGTTCCTTCTACTGTCATTATGAACTTTTTAAATCGCATCTACTTAAAGAAAATTCAAAGGAATGAAGCTACAGCCCCCGAAGAGTGAAGATCAAGATATTCCAAAAATGTGTTTTGATTTTGTTAATCCACCAGGTGGCACACTGGTATTTTACTTTGAGTCTCACTTTTGCCTTTATGGCACTGAATCTATTGCGATGGGGCCAAGAGCTTTAACCCTAGCAGCTCATGACATTGGGACACTAAATGAAATATTTATATATATTAGCAGCAACATTGAAGCATTCAGACTTCTGCGTAATGCACCTTTTCGTACTCAATCATTCCCATTCTGAGCACTGGGGAAGGATGTCGATGTCTGTCTCCATTGCCCAAAAGCCAAGACATTTACTCCATTTACCCTTTGTTTTAAGTTGTTTTGGGGGCTATAAATACATCCCCCCGTTTGTCTTTTCGCATTTCTGTTCAAGCAGCTCCGTTCTTTGCCAAAAGAATTCAAAGCAAATTGGTTCCATAATACCGCTGGAAATGTGATCTGACGAATGCCTCATAAACAAAAAGAAGATAATTGCTATGACCACAAAACATAAATTATTGTTTGAGGTGCTTGTAACACCAAACGCTAGAAATGACTGTTGGCGATTTTAACAGCTGGAAGCTCAGTGCAATCCTATGACTTTCCCCAGCCCATTATTTTAACAAGAGGTTTCATCTCATTTGTCACACATATTAACAGTAGCCCGAAATCTTTCCCGAATTGTATTATTTCTCCGGTCGAGGCTTGTGTGGAGCATAGACCTGTTGGGCACAGTGGCCTATTTCTGTGCTGTAAGATTCTGTGTATTTCTATGCATTACTTCTCCGGTTCTGTTAAACATGTTGCCTGGAGCAGTATTGCATCCTGGTGTTCTTCCTCCAGCGCCTCGGGCCTCCCTGGCCCTGCTCACCTGCTGCTCTTCAAAGGTGTGTCAGCCTTGGCTCAGTGGGTAGCACTCTTCCCTTTGAGTCAGAAGGTCATGGGTTCAGTTTAAACCGAGGCCCCGTCTACAGTCTAAGATCCCATGGCGCTTTTCAAAGAAAAGCAGGGGAGTTCTCCCAGGTGTCCTGGGCCAATATCTATCCCTCAACCAACGTCACTAAAAAAAAAACAGATTATGTGGTCATTATCTCATTGCTGTTTGTGGGAGCTTGCTGTGCGCTAATTGGCTGCCGCATTTCCCAACCTTATAATAGCGACTGCACTTCAAAAGGACTTCATTGGCTGTAAGGCGCTTTGGGATGTCCTGAGGTCGTGGAAGGCTCTGTATAAATGCATGTCCTTTCTTTCAAATATCTCCCGGCAAAGCAGAACATTACAGATGAATGAGCACGTCACTGGATGGACTGAAGCAGGTGAGTTGCTCCTCACAATGCTCCCTGTCACAGCTCTGCCAACTCTCTCCACTGCCTCAATACCGTGCATTAATCTTGCAAAATGGGCTGGGAGGCAACTGGAAGCAAATTCACACCTCACCAATTAATCGGTGCTAAACGAGCCCCTCACAAATCAAAGCCGGGTCGGCGCATTAAGCTTAGCGATAGTGGATTACTCTCTGGAGGAATTTGAGCAGCATGGGCAAAAATTAGCAAATGCCGCATTAATCTTAATGCGCCAACACCTTTAAAATAGGCCTTTGAATTCTTGGCAAATGATCATTTATTGCATTCATCTGAAATCACTTTATCTGTTCCTTAATCAGACTTGGGAACCCACAGGTTAAAATCGTGGACAAGGGAATTTCAAATGAGCGCTTAAAGCTAACATTAAAAAGGCCCAAATTTCACTGCACAAATGACTATGTGTTAATATACATTTAGCCCATGTTCTCTAACGCACTGATGAATTTTAACCCAAGTTTTAATCCAGATCCGTTTTTTAATAACTAATTACCTTAAACTGCTTTTACAATGGGTTTATTGGTGTACTACTTGTTCAAATCCCTCCATGGCCTCGCCCCTCCCTATCTCTGTAACCTCCTCCAGCCCTACAACCCTCCGAGATCTCTGCGCTCCTCCAATTCTGGCCCCTTCCGCAGCCCCGATTTCCATCACCCCACCATTGGCGGCCCGGCCTTCAGCTGCCTAGGCCCTCAGCTCTGGAATTCCCTCCCAAAACCTCTTCGCCTCTCTACCTCTCTCCCCTCCTTTAAGACGCACCTTAAATCTTACCTCTTTGACCAAGAATGTCCCCTTCTTTGGTTTGGTGTCATTTTTTGTCTGATTACTCTCCTGTGAAGCGCTGTAAAGGATGATAATTTTAAAATGGAGGCCATCGGAAGCCAATGAAGTGCAGGGGTGAACGGGACTCGGTGTGAGATAGGATAGTGGTTATATAAGGTACGATATGGGTTAACTTAACAACAGTAACATTAAAAACAGTTAACTTTTAGAGTGACTCTCAACTATTTTAACCAATTTCAAGCTGCTGACAACCTCTCCCCCACAGTAGAATTAATACTGTCTTTTCTCTGCGTTAATGAGTTGTGCAGTATATAAAAGACAGTTGGCAGCTTGTACTTTAAAAAAAAATCTTGTGCTGGTTGATGTTCGTGTATAGCGGGACACAGAAGGATTTATAGACCATATATTGCTTTCTTTGACTAGTCTGTCAGTGTTACTGTATTTTTAGATTTATTGAGGAGATGTGGTACAATCTGTGCCAGGCATTAAATGAGGATTTAGAGAGTCACCCAATCACAAACTATTCCCGTCAGTCCCACCAAAACCTGTGCCTCCAGCATCTTTCATAACCAAGATGGCACCACTGTGATCTTCAGTCGGGCAGGAGTAACAAAATGCATTTACCAATTATAACTGCCTTGGATTGACTGCTCTATCTTTTCCACATCATCCTTCAAACTGCAAACAAGAAACACACTTAATTGATCTTGCTGGCTTTCTAATCACTTGTGCTTGCTCCCATCTGTGATGAATGTCCTGCCCTCTTTTACCTTCTGCATTCTCCCTCTTGGCATCTGCTGCTCCATCCAACCTCTCCCGCTCCATCCAGCCTCTCCCGTTCCATCCAGCCTCTCCCGCAGTATCCAGCCTCTCCCGCTCCATCCAGCCTCTCCCGTTCCATCCAGCCTCTCCCGCTCCATCCAACCTCTCCCGCAGTATCCAGCCTCTCCCGCTCCATCCAGCCTCTCCCGTTCCATCCAGCCTCTCCCGCTCCATCCAACCTCTCCCGCAGTATCCAGCCTCTCCCGCTCCATCCAGCCTCTCCCGTTCCATCCAGCCTCTCCCGTTCCATTCAGCCTCTCCCGCTCCATCCAACCTCTCCCGCTCCATCCAGCCTCTCCCGCTCCATCCAGCCTCTCCCGCTCCATCCAGCCTCTCCCGCAGTATCCAGCCTCTCCCGTTCCATCCAGCCTCTCCCGCTCCATCCAGCCTCTCCCGCAGTATCCAGCCTCTCCCGTTCCATCCAGCCTCTCCCGCTCCATCCAGCCTCTCCCGCAGTATCCAGCCTCTCCCGCTCCATCCAGCCTCTCCCGCTCCATCCAGCCTCTCCCGCTCCATCCAGCCTCTCCCGCAGTATCCAGCCTCTCCCGTTCCATCCAGCCTCTCCCGCTCCATCCAGCCTCTCCCGCAGTATCCAGCCTCTCCCGCAGTATCCAGCCTCTCCCGCTCCATCCAGCCTCTCCCGCTCCATCCAGCCTCTCCCGCTCCATCCAGCCTCTCCCGCAGTATCCAGCCTCTCCCGTTCCATCCAGCCTCTCCCGCTCCATCCAGCCTCTCCCGCAGTATCCAGCCTCTCCCGCTCCATCCAGCCTCTCCCTCACAATCCAACATCTCCCGCTCCATCCAGCCTCTCCCGCTCCATCCAGCCTCTCCCGCTCCATCCAGCCTCTCCCGCAGTATCCAGCCTCTCCCGCAGTATCCAGCCTCTCCCTCACAATCCAGCCTCTCTCCCATCATCCAGCATCTCCCACAATATCCTGCCTTTCCCACAATATCCAGCCTCTCCCGCTCCATCCAGCTTCCTAGCCAACTTCTGGAATCCATGACGTTGCACCTGTGGGAACTTCTACTGACAAGTACAACAATCTTTTGCTGGGACGCACAGGAGAGAGGGAGCATGAGAAAGAAGTAGAGAAGGAGAGAGGGAAAATAATAGAGAGAACGAGAAAAAGAGAGGGAAAGGGATTGCCTCCATTATCTGTCTTTCAAAACTCCTACAGACCGACAGACACTTGGAAGAAAAAAAAATGAAAGAACTTGGTATTGCTTACTAACTGCTGCATTAGCTTTAGTAAAGCTACAAGGCCAAACAAGATTTGATGTACTTTCGAAGGACAAGTAAAGGTAAGGAAGCCGTGACAAAGACAGCAGCCTGTTTGATACGATGGGAAAGACAGAGAAAGGAAAACTACTGGCAGCCTGTTTTGCCAGCAAAAATTACATAAAACAGCCATTTTACAGAATCATAGAATCATACAGCACAGAAGGAGACCATTCGGCCCATCATGCCTGTGTCGGCTCTTTGAAAGAGCTATCCAATTACTCCCATTCCCCTACCCATTCCCTATAGCCCTGCAAATGTTTCCTTTTCAAATATATATCCAATTCCCTTTTGAAAGTTACTACTGAATCTGCTTCCACCTCCCTTTCAGGCAGTGCGTTCCAGACCATAACAACTCGCTGCGTAAAAAAATTCTCCTCATCTCCCCTCTGGTTCTTTTGCCAATTACCTTAAATCTGTGTCCTCTGGTTACCGACTCTCCTGCCAGTGGAAACAGTTTCTCCTTTTTTACTCAATCAAAACCCCTCAAAATTTTGAACACCTCTGTTAAATCTCCCCTTAACCTTCTCTGCTGTAAGGAGAACAATCCCAGCTTCTCCGGTCAAGTTTTAAGGAGACAGACCAGAAGCAGAGACAAAGAAGGATGTTAACAAAGAATTAACCTCAAACTCTCTGCATGAATGGGTGGTAGAGGCAGAAACCCTCAACTCATTTAAAACGTACTTGGATGTGCACTTGAAGTGCTGTAACCTACAGGGCTATGGACCAAGTGCTGGGATTAAGCCGGATAGCTCTTTTTCGGCAGGCATGGACACGATGGGCCAAATGGCCTCCTTCTGTGCCGTAACTTTCAATGATTCTATGAAAGGGAAGGTCTGCAGGTCTTATAGGAAGTAGCGTTTATTTTTTAGTGAATCAAGGTCCCTAGTGTAGTTAACATTCTCTAAATTGAGAACAATTTAAAGGAGTAAACTCCTTAAAGGGAGTGGTAAGTAGTTTTTCTTTCCTTTTTTTTTCTCTTGACATTGTAGTTGTTCTTAAGCTAATTTAAGGGTTAAGTCATGGCAGGAGATCCCAGGGCCGTGTCATGTTCCTCTTGTGGGATGTGGGAATTCAGGGCTCCTTCCTGTATCCCTGATTCCTTCACCTGCGGGAAGTGTGTCCAGCTGCAGCTATTGTTTGACCGCTTGACGGCTCTGGAGCTGCGGATGGACTCACTTTGGAGCATCCGCGATGCTGAGAAAGTCGTGGATAGCACGTTCAGTGAGTTGGTCACACCGCAGATAAAAATTACTGAGGGAGATAGTGAATGGGTGACCAACAGACAGAGGAAGAGTAGGAAGGCAGTGCAGGGGTCCCCTGCGGTCATCTCCCTCCAAAACAGGTATACCGTTTTGGATACTGTTGGGGGAGATGGCTCACCAGGGGAAGGTGGCAGTGGCCAGGTTCATGGCACCGTGGCTGGCTCTGCTGCACAGGAGGGCAGGAAAAAGAGTGGCAGAGCTATAGTGATAGGGGACTCGATTGTAAGGGGAATAGACAGGCGTTTCTGCGGACGCAACCGAGACTCCAGGATGGTATGTTGCCTCCCTGGTGCAAGGGTCAAGGATGTCTCGGAGCGGCTGCAGGACATTCTGGAGGGGGAGGGTGAACAGCCAGTTGTCGTGGTGCATATAGGCACCAACGATATAGGTAAAAAACAGGATGAGGTCCTACAAGCTGAATTTAGGGAGTTAGGAGTTAAACTAAAGAGTAGGACCTCAAAGGTAGTAATCTCAGGATTGCTACCAGTGCCACGGGTTAGTCAGAGTAGAAATGACAGGATAGCTAAGATGAATAAGTGGCTTGAGAGATGGTGCAAGAGGGAGGGATTCAAATTCCTGGGCCATTGGAACCGGTTCTGGGGAAGGTGGGACCAGTACAAATTGGACAGTCTGCATCTGGGCAGGACTGGAACCAATGTCCTAGGGGGAGTGTTTGCCAGTGCTGTTGGGGAGGGTTTAAACTAATGTGGCAGGGGGATGGGAACCGATGCAGGAAGTCAGTGGGAAATAAAGTGGTGACAGAAACAAAAGGCAGTAAGGGAGAGTGTACAAAACATGACCGGACAGATGGTCTGAGAAAGCAGGGCAAAGACCAAGGGAAGTCTAGATTAAACTGCATTTATTTCAATGCAAGAATTCTGATGGGCAAGGCAGATGAACTCAGGGCATGGATGGGTACATGGGACTGGGATGTTATAGCTATTACTGAAACATGGCTAAGGGAGGGGCAGGACTGGCAGCTCAATGTTCCAGGGTACAGATGCTATAGGAAAGATAGAGCAGGAGGTAAGAGAGGAGGGGGAGTTGCGTTCTTGATTAGGGAGAACATCACGGCAGTAGTGAGAGGGGATATATCCGAGGGTTCGCCCACTGAGTCCATATGGGTAGAACTGAAAAATAAGAAGGGAGAGATCACTTCGATAGGATTGTACTACAGACCCCCAAATAGTCAACGGGAAATTGAGGAGCAAATATGTAAGGAGATTACAGACAGCTGCAACAAAAATAGGGTAGTAATAGTGGGGGACTTTAACTTTCCCAACATTGACTGGGACAGCCATAGCATTAGGGGCTTGGATGGAGAGAAATTTGTTGAGTGTATTCAGGAGGAATTTCTCATTCAGTATGTGGATGGCCCGACTAGAGAGGGGGCAAAACTTGACCTCCTCTTGGGAAATAAGGAAGGGCAGGTGACAGAAGTGTTAGTGAGGGATCACTTTGGGACCAGTGATCATAATTCCATTAGTTTTAAGATAGCTATGGAGAAGGATAGGTCTGGCCCAAAAGTTAAAATTCTAAATTGGGGAAAGGCCAATTTTGATGGTATTAGACAGGAACTTTCAGAAGTTGATTGGGAGAGTCTGTTGGCAGGCAAAGGGACGTCTGGTAAGTGGGAGGCTTTCAAAAGTGTTTTAACCAGGGTTCAGGGTAAGCACATTCCTTATAAAGTGAAGGGCAAGGCTGGTAGAAGTAGGGAACCTTGGATGACTCGGGAGATTGAGGCACTAATCAAAAAGAAGAAGGAGGCATATGACATGCATAGGCAGCTGGGATCAAGTGGATCCCTTGAAGAGTATAGAGATTGCCGGAGTAGAGTTAAGAGAGAAATCAGGAGGGCAAAAAGGGGATATGAGATTGCTTTGGCAGATCAGGCAAAGGTGAATCCAAAGAGCTTCTACAAATACATAAAGGGCAAAAGGGTAACTAGGGAGAGAGTAGGGCCTCTTAAGGATCAACAAGGTCATCTATGTGCGGAACCACAAGAGATGGGTGAGATCCTGAATGAATATTTCACATCGGTATTTACGGTTGAGAAAGGCATGGATGTTAGGGAACTTGGGGAAATAAATAGTGATGTCTTGAGGAGTGTACATATTACAGAGAGGGAGATGCTGGAAGTCTTAACGCGCATCAAGGTAGATAAATCTCCGGGACCTGATGAAATGTACCCAGGACGTTATGGGAGGTTAGGGAGGAAATTGCGGGTCCCCTAGCAGAGATATTTGAATCATCGACAGCTACAGGTGAGGTGCCTGAAGATTGGAGGGTAGCAAATGTTGTGCCTTTGTTTAAGAAGGGCGGCAGGGAAAAGCCTGAGAACTACAGACCAGTGAGCCTGACATCTGTAGTGGGTAAGTTGTTAGAGGGTATTCTGAGGGACAGGATCTACAGGCATTTGGAGAGGCAGGGACTAATTAGGAACAGTCAGCATGGTTTTGTGAGAGGAAAATCATGTCTCACGAATTTGATTGAGTTTTTTGAAGGGGTAACCAAGAAGATAGATGAGGGCTGTGCAGTAGACGTGGTCTACATGGACTTCAGCAAAGCATTTGACAAGGTACCGCATGGTAGGTTGTTACATAAGGTTAAATCTCATGGGATCCAAGGTGAGGTAGCCAATTGGATACAAAATTGGCTTGACGACAGAAGACAGAGGGTGGTTGTCGAGGGTTGTTTTTCAAACTGGATGCCTGTGTCCAGCCGTGTGCCTCAGGGATCGGTGCTGGGTCCGCTGTTATTTGTTATTTATATTAATGATTTGGATGAGAATTTAGGAGGCATGGTTAGTAAGTTTGCAGATGACACCAAGATTGGTGGCATTGTGGACAGTGAAGAAGGTTATCTAGGATTGCAACGGGATCTTGATAAATTGGGCCAGTGGGCCGATGAATGGCAGATGGAGTTTAATTTAGATAAATGTGAGGTGATGCATTTTGGTAGATCGAATCGGGCCAGGACCTACTCCGTTAATGGTAGGGCGTTGGGGAGAGTTATAGAACAAAGAGATCTGGGAGTACAGATTCATAGCTCCTTGAAAGTGGAGTCACAGGTGGATAGGGTGGTGAAGAAGGCATTCAGCATGCTTGGTTTCATTGGTCAGAACATTGAATGCAGGAGTTGGGATGTCTTGTTGAAGTTGTACAGGGCATTGGTGAGGCCACACTTGGAGTACTGTGTACAGTTCTGGTCACCCTATTATAGAAAGGATATTATTAAACTAGAAAGAGTGCAGAAAAGATTTACTAGGATGCTACCGGGACTTGATGGTTTGACTTACAGGGAGAGGTTGGACAGACTGAGACTTTTTTCCCTGGAGAGTAGGAGGTTAAGGGGTGATCTTATAGAAGTCTATAAAATAATGAGGGGCATAGATAAGGTCGATAGTCAAAATCTTTTCCCAAAGGTAGGGGAGTCTATAACGAGGGAGCATAGATTTAAGGTGAGAGGGGAGAGATACAAAAGGGTCCAGAGGGGCAATTTTTTCACTCAAAGGGTGGTGAGTGTCTGGAACGAGCTGCCAGAGGCAGTAGTAGAGGCGGGTACAATTTTGTCTTTTAAAAAGCATTTGGACAGTTACATGGGTAAGATGGGTATAGAGGGATATGGGCCAAGTGCAGGCAATTGGGACTAGCTTAGTGGTATAAACTGGGCGACATGGACATGTTGTGCCGAAGGGCCTGTTTCCATGTTGTAACTTCTATGATTCTATAACCCCTTAGTCTCCCGAAGCAGAACAATTGACCATTCTGAGTTTCGAGTAGTACTACATGACTTAAGGTTGTAAAAGCACCACTATCTGTAAAACCGTTATGCTTTAATGCCAATACAACCAATTACAACACCACGTTGCATTTATATAGCGCCTTTAATGCAATAAAACATCCCAAGGCCCTTCACAGGAGCGATTATCAAACAAAATTTGACACCGAGCCACATAAGGAGATATTAGGACAGGTGACCAAAAGCATGTTTAAAGAGGTAGGTTTTAAGGAACGTTTTAAAGGAGGAGAGAGAGAGGTAGAGAGGCGGAGAGGTTTAGGGAGGGAATTCCAGAGCTTAGGGCCTAGGCAGCTGAAGGCACGGCCGCCAATGATGGAGCGATTAAAATCGGGGGATGCGCAAGAGGCCAGAATTGGAGAATCTAAGAATCTTATTTCAAACGGTCTTAAACCTCGGTTTCCTTACCTCTGGGTTCCTTTCAGCAGAGAAGAGAGAGAAGAGAGAGTAAAAAGAAACCTCACAGGACCTCCCTCAACCGGAGAGCCTCGGCTGACTCCACATCTGGCAACAGCAGCTGTGCGGCTGCGGTCAAATAGACCTGGAAATAGTTCTGCCCTCCTGGCACCGACTTCACGCCCGATTTGGTTAGAAGTCAAATGACACCACCCCCCCACACTTCACCATGGCCTCCCATATGAGCAATATCCCAAATAAAGTCCCCATTTGCCGGCCAACTTTCAAAAGGGAATTAGATACATATTTGAAAAGGAAAAATTTACAGGACTGTGGGCAAAGAGCAGGTTGAGGGGGGGGGGCAGTGGGAGTGGGACTAATTGGATAGCTCCTTCAAAGATCCAGCACAGGCACGATGGGCCAAATGGCCTCCTTCTATGCTGTAAGATTCTATGATTCTACGATTGCCCAAGGCTTCGGTTAAAGTATTTTCTGGCTTTTTTAAGAACATGTTTCCCTGGCTGGATGGGGGGTCACAGGGTCACAACAATTGGATGTTTATGGACCTTTTAAGCTAAAGAACTACTTTGTTGATATTCCCCATCAGGCCTGATTATGGTTCCTTTGACACAACCTTACGCCATTTCGATCAAGTTGGTCTCTGTCCTAAGTTACCCCTGAGATCAATAAACCTGCCGACAGGCCTCCACAGCTCATATCTGCCATCTTATTGCAGAAAATTCAGAAAACTGCCCGAAGAATATCTCTTCGCAATGCTCACAAGTTAAACGGCCATCAGCGAGACAATCACCACTCACCTCTCGACCTGTAGAATCTTCACCAGCAGCAGTTTCCAGAACTCATCAAACTCTCCCTCTCCCACGGGTTCCATTCACAAAACAAATGTCCCGAAATCCACTGGGTATCAGTGAATGAGGGGGAGGAGGGTGTGATCAGGCGAGGGGAATCGCACAACAGGATTGTGTCTCATAGAATTTTACAGCTCAGAAGGAGGCCACTCGGCCCATCGCGCCTGTGCCGGCCGTTTTTAGAGGCCCATCTTTCGAAGGTATTAGTGCTTCTGTTGTTTTCTTCCCGCTCCTTGTCGTAGGGCCTGTGGAGGGCAGATCTTATGGGAGAACGAAAAGAGAGAGAGAGAGAGGCACGACAAGAGGGTAGGGCGGGGAAGTCGCACAACAGAACCCCCTCGAAATGGACTCAGTGTCAGCTATGGCTCACTGGGTAGCAATCTTGCCACGGGGTTAGAATGGCTGTTGGTTCAAGTCCCATTCCAGAGAGTTAAGCACAAAATCTGGGCTAACATGCCAGGGCAGTACTGAGGGAGTGCTGCACTGTCGGAGGTGCTGTCCTTCAGATAAGGTGTTAAACCGAGGCCCTGTCTGCCAGTGTAAAAGACCCCATGGCACTATTTTGAGTTCTCCCAGGTGTCCTGGCTGGTACTGAGGGAGTGCTGCACTGTCGGAGCTGCCATCTCTCGGATGAGATGCAAACCGAGGACGATACACCTGTCCTCCCAGGTGGACGTAAACGATCCCATGGCACTATTTCAAAGAGCGGGGGACATTCCCCCGATGTCCTGGCTAAAATTTCTTCCCTCAACCAACATCATTTAGACAGATTCTCTGGTCAATATCTCATTGCTGTTTGTGGGACCTTGCTGTGCACAAATTGGCTGCTGCATTTCCTACATTACAAAAGTGACTACACTTCAAAAGTACTGAATTGGCTGTAAAACACTTTGGGACGTCCTGAGGTCATGAAAAGCGATATATAAATGCAAGTTCTTTATCTAATGATGAACATAAGAACAGGAGGAGGCCATTCAGCCCCTCGAGCCTACTCCGCCATTCAATTAGATCATGGCTGATCTGTATCTTAACTCCATCTACCCGCCTTTTTTCTGTAACCCTTAATACCCTTGCCCAAAAAAAAAATCTATTTTATGCGTTTTGGATTTAAGTCGCGGCCGGGGTTGGAGATCCAATTGCAGATTTATAAAAGGTTTCACTTTCCTCTGTGTCAGTCCGCAGAGCCGGACTCAATACAAACATTACTCCTTCACAATGCTGTCATTCCAACAGAGATGCAGCGAAACACTGCATTGCAACTGCTGGGCAGCACAGCACACAATCTCATGAGTCTGCGGTTGTGAATATTCCTGTGATTGCTGGCATTTGCAAGCTCCAGACTGTCACAGTAGTTTTATAAGATTTCAATACTCTACATCCTGCAGTTCTCACTAGGGAAGAGTCGGTGATGACTTCAGCACTTTTACCCTGCACAGCTACAAATAACAAGAATTAAATCTCACCCCAGTTTCTTTTTTTTTTAATTTACTCTCTCTGCTTTGCTGCGGAGTTTGAGGTAACGGTATCTTTGATTTTGTTTCTCTCTCCCGTTGTTTATTTATTCTAGTGAGAAGCTAAGCTATAAAGAGGCTCACTTTTATCCCCGCTCAGTTCCTGACTGGACTAGAGCACCCTCTTTGCCAAACCCCGTTCATATTTCTCATTGATAGTTTTTTTTAAAACCCGCGATGTGAATGGGCAAAATTTCGCTCGCCCTCTGCTGATTCATGGGTCAGGGATGTGCTCTGCGTTGTCCCCTCTCATTTTCCCGTCCCTCGAGCTTTCCTACCAGGAGTGACAGGCAACAAACAATATCCCACCCAATTATGGGCAGGCTATTTGCAAATGTGGAAATATGTCATCCAAAATATGTCATTTGTACCACAGCAATCCTGGTCAGTTATGGCTCAGCTCGGTAGCACTCAAATAGTCCCACTCCAGGAAATTAAGCACAAAAACGAGGCTGACACTCCCAGTGCAGTACTAAGGTACTGACTTTTGAATGAGTCGTTAAACCGAGGCCTTGTCTGCCCTCTCAGGTGGACATAAATAATGCCATGGCACTATTTTGAAGAAGAACAGCGGAGTTCTCCCCAGTGTCTTGGCCAATATTTATCCCTCATCAACCAACATCACTAAAAAGCAGATTATCTGGTCATTATCACGTTGTTGTTTGCGGGACCTTGCACCAATTGACTTCTGCATTTCCTACGTTATAGCAGTGGCTACACTTCAAAGAGGTACTTCATTGGCTGTAAAGCACTTTGGGACGTCCTGAGGCCATGAAAGGCGCTGTATAAATTCAAGTCCTTTCGCCCCTGGTATCAGAGTTGCTATGGTAGCGCGGGCAGGAGATTTAACGTGTTACACTTAGAAAGCCTCTGCAATCGATCGCACAAGTGATATCGCCAAATATTTACCAGCCGGTCGGAGGTTGCCGGAATCAACATACTGCGGCTGTCCTCCAAGGCCCCCCGCCCCCCTCACCGACCCCCGCTCCAGCTGGACTCCCCAGGAGAGGTCAGGGAGCCAGACAAATATACATGAGGAAGCCCAAGGCCAAACGGTCGGCTGGAAGTCTCATCACAGCCAGGATGTGCCCCAATTCCACCAAAACAGAAAATCTGGGCTCGTCTGTTGCAATGTCAAGGATACATAATGTTGAAAAGAAACTAAAGTCAAACACATCAGGGGCTCAATTTTAAAACCGAGCTGGGAAGGGGGCGGAGGGGTCAATTTGAGGTTGGGAAACCCATTGGTACGGGTTTCCCGGATGTCCTTACGATTTTGATGTTGGGACGTCTTTTTATTGTCGTTTTCCCGTCCGACTGACCGGCTGATTGACAGTCTGGTCTCAGACGGCCAGGGAGAAGACGTCTGCAGGTAAGTCTTTGTTTGTATGGCTTGGGGGGGGGGGGCATGGGTGGGCACGGGTTGGCAGAAAGTTGCGAGTCATGGGGGTTGGGATCGGGGGTCAGTCGCCGGGGGTGTCGGGATCGGGGCTCATTGCGGGGTCCGCGATCGTTGAGGGGGAGGATCGAGGGTCAGGGGTCGGAGGATAGGAGTGGGGAGAAGGATCGGAGGCCAGGGATCAGAGGATCAGTGTGGAGGGCGAGGATCGGAGTGTGGGGAGGATCAGGGTGGTCAGGGGTTGGGGATTGGGGTCGGGGAAGGATCTGGGTCAGAGAATTGGGGTCTGGAGTCGCAGGGGGAGGATCGGGGTCGGGGGTGCGGGATCAGGGTCGGGGGTCGGAGGAGGTGGATCAGGATCAGGGGGGGAAGGATCGGGGGAGGGGGAGGGGCCGCGATCTGGGGTTGGGGTCGCGATCGGGATAGGGGGGTCCACGATCGGGGGGGGGGGGGGCGGGAGGACCGGGATCGGGGGGAGAAGGATCGGGGGAGGAAGAGGGGGCCGCGATCGGGGGTCAGGGGTCACGATCGGGTGGGGGGGGTCCACGATCGGGGGGGGGGGGGCGGGAGGACCGGGATCGGGGGGGGAAGGATCGGGGGAGGGAGAGGGGGGCCGCGATCGAGGGTCGGGGGTCACGATCGGGTGGCGGGGGGGGTCTTACATTTAAAGAGTCATTGATGGACCATGAGCAGTGCCGTGAGGTTATTGTAAAAGCAAGTAGGGTGTTGGGATGCATTGCCAGGACAATTAAATGTAAAAAAAATAAACATTATAATAAAAGCAAAATACTGCGGATGCTGGAAATCTGAAATAAAAAAACAGAAGCTGCTGGAAACACTCAGCAGGTCAGGCAGCGTCTGTGGAGAGAGAAACATAATTAGCATTTCAGGTCGATGACCTTTCATCAGAACTGGGAGGAGTAAAGATTTAACATTTTATCAGCAAATACAGAGTCAGAGAAAGGGGGAGGGGGGGATGAAGGGGAGGGGGGGAAAGAACAAAAGGGAAGGTCTGTGATCGGGTGGAGGGCAGGAGTGATTAAATGACAAAAGGGATGATGGTGCGAGGCAAGGAGGGTGGGAATGGGACAAGTAAAGAAACGAGAGAAGGGGAACGTTTCAGGTCGATGATCCTCCCTTTTGTTCTTTCCTCCCTTCTCCTTCTTCCCCTCCCTCCTTTCCCTGGCTCTGTACTTGCTTAAAAACTGCTAAATCTTTACTTTTTCCAGTTCTGACGAAAGGTCATCGGCCTGAAACGTGAACTCTGTTTCTCTCTCCACGGATGCTGCCTGACCTGCTGAGTGTTTTCCAGCATTTTCTGTGTTTATATTATTAAAAAAAAGCATTGTTGGTGATCTAGAGGCCCTGGAAAAGGTTCAGAGGAGGTAGATGGGATTGGTACTTGATATAAGGGGCTATTCTACCAGGATAGGCCAAGAAAGCTGCGACTCAGTCTCAGCCAATAGGTTATTCTGACTAGATGAGGCAGACTATGGACATAAGTATTAATAAAACTACTGCTATTATTACTACTACTGCTGCTACATTATGTAGCACTTTTAACATGTATAAACGTCCAAAGGTGCTTCACAGGAGTGTAATCAAAAAAATGGGTGCCAAGCCCAAGGAGGAGATATTACAAGGTGTAACCAAAAGTTTGATCAAACAGGTGGGTTTTAAGGAGGAGAGGGAGGCGGAGGCTTTTAGGGAGGACATTCCAGTAATTTGCTACTAGTTGGATGAAGGCTTGGCCAACAATGGTGGACATAAGAACATAAGAAATAGGAGCAGGAGTAGGCCATCCAGCCCCTTGAACCTGCTCCGCCATTCAATCAGATCATGGCTGATCTTTGACCTCAACTCCACTTTCCTGCCTGATTCCCATATCTCTTGATTCCCCTAGAGTCCAAAAATCTATCAATCTCAGCCTTGAAGATAATCGATGATTCAGCATCTACAGCCCTCTGGGGTAGAGAATTGCAAAGCTTCACAGCCCTCTGAATGAAGAAATTCCTCCTCATCTCAGTCTTAAATGGCCGACCCCTTATCCTGCAACTATGCCCCCTAGTTCTAGACTCTCCAGCCATGGGGAAACAACTTCTTAGCATCTACCCTGTCAAGCCCCCTCATAATCTTATATGTTTCAATTAGATCACTTCTCATTCTTCTAAACTCCAGAAAGTATCGGCCCATTCTACTCAACCTCTCCTCATAAGACAGCCCTCTCATCCCAAGAATCAATCTAGTGAACCTTCGTTGCACGGCCTCTAAGGCAAGTATATCCTTCCTTAGATAAGGAGACCAAAACTGTACATAATACTCCAGGTGAGGTCTCATCAAAGCCCTGTACAATTGTAGAAAGACTTCCTTACTTTTGTACTCCAACACCCTTGCAATAAAGGCCAACATGCCATTTGCCTTCTTAATTGCTTGCTGTATCTGTATGTTAACTGCATGACAAAGGGGAGGGGAGTGCACAAAACAACGACGACAACAACAACAACAACAACAACAACAACTTGCATTTATATAGCGCCTTTAATGAAATAAAATGGACCCAGGCGCTTCACAGGAGCGATTATCAAACAAAATTTGACACCGATCCATATAAGGAAATATTTGAACAGGTGACCAAAAGCTTGGTCAAAGAAGTAGGTTTTAAAGAGCGTCTTAAAGGAGGAGAGAGAGGTGGAGAGACAGATAGGATTAGGGTGGGAAATCCAGAGCTTAGGGCCTAGGCAGCAGAAGACACGGCCACCATTGGTGGAGCGATTAAAATGGGGAATGCGCAAGAGGCAAGGATTGGAGTAGCACAGAGATCTCGGAGAGTTGTTGGGCTGGAGGAGTTAACAGAGATAGGGAGGGGCGAGGTCATGGAGGAATTTGACAGTAAGGATGAGAGTTTTAAAATCGAGGCATTCCTGCACTGGGAACCAATGCAAGTCAGCGAGCACAGTGGGTGATAGGTGAACGGGACGTGGTGCGAGTTAGGATACGGGCAGCAGAGTTTTGGATGAGCTCAAGTTTATGGAGGGTGGATGATGGGAGGCCGGTCAGGAGAGTATTGGAATAGTCAAGTCTAGAGGTAACAAAGGCATGGATGAGGGTTTCAGTAGCTGATGAGCTGAGGCACAGGCGGAGATTGGCGATGTTACGGAGGTGGAAGTAGGCGGTCTTGGTGATGGAGCGGATATTTGGTCGGAAGCTCATCTCAGGGTCAAATAGGACGCCAAAGCTGCGAATGGTCTGGTTCAGCCTCAGACAGTGGCCAGGGAGAGGGATGGAGTCGGTGGCTCGGGAATGTATTTTATGACGGGGACTAAAGGCAATAGCTTCAGTCTTCCCACTATTTAGTTGGAGAAAAATTTTGCTCATCCAGTACTGGATGTCGGACAAGCAGTGTGACAAATCAGAGACAGTGGAGGGGTCGAGGGAGGTGGTGGTGAGGTAGAGCTGGGTGTCGTCAGCGTACATGTGGAACCTGATGTGTTTTCGGATGATGTCGTCGAAGGGCAGCATGTGGATGAGAAATAGGAGGGGGCGAAGGATAGATCCTCGGGGAACTCCAGAGGTAACGGTGCGGGAGCGGGAAGAGAAGCCATCGCAGGTGATTCTCTGGCTGCGACTGGATAGATAAGAATGGAACCAGGCGAGCACAGTCCCACCCAGCTCGACAACGGAGGAGAGGCGTGGGAGGAGGATGGTGCGGTCAACCGTGTCAAAGGCTGCAGACAGTTCGAGAAGGGTGAGGAGGGATAGTTTACCACGGTCACAGTCACATAGGATGTAATTTGTGACCTTGATAAGGGTCGTTTCAGTACTGTGGCAAAGGCGAAAACCTGATTGGAGGGATTCAAACATGGAGTTGTGGGAAAGATGGGCATGGATTTGGGAGGCGACAACACGTTCAAAGACTTTGGAGAAGAAGGGAAGGTTGGATATGCAAAGACAGGGGGGTCAAGGGTGGGTTTTTTGTGGAAGGTGTGATGATGGCAGATTTGAAGGGGAGGGGGACAGTACCTGAGGAGAGGGAACCGTGAACAATATCAGCTAACGTCGGGGCCAGGAAGGAAAGTTGAGTGGTCAGCAGTTTGGTGGGAATAAGGTTGAGGGAGCAGGAAGTGGGTCTCTTGGTCAAGATGAGCTCGTAGAGAGCATGAGGGGAGAAACTAGAGAAAGGTGCGAGTTCAGGGCTGGGGCAGGGGGAACCGTAGGAGAAGTTTGGCTTTGTGGGCTAGGGGAAGGGAGGGAAGTAGCAGAGACAGATGAACGGATGGTCTCAATCTTAGTGACAAAGTAGTCCATGAGCTCCTCGCACTTATTGTTGGAGGTGAGGGTGGACGAGGCAGGGGGGAAGGGTTTAAGAAGATGTGCAGTGAAGAGAAGCTGGGGTTATTTTTGCATTCCAGGATGATCCAGTGCTTTATGTGGTTCAGCCAGATCTGGCGATGAATAGCTAAACCAGTTGTCCACCATAAATGGCCATGTCTGCGTCCCTTGGACTTAAGGGGGCAGAGATGAGGGCTGTACCAGGGGGAATGACCAGTGTGAGGGAGAGTAATGGTTTTAATGGGGTTAAGGGCATCAAAGGTGGAGGTGAGGGTGTGATTGAGCAGATTGGTAGAAACGTTGTGGTGAATGGAGGGCCAAAGGCTAGACAGTTGGGATTTTGAAAGTGCCATTGTAAGTGACCTGGGGGAGAGTTTCTTTCCTGGGGCGAACACAGAAGGAAGTGGGATTGGGAGGGGGAAGGGGGATGTGGGTGGAGAGGATACAAGGAAGTGATCAGAGATGGTCTTATCCGTGATTGACACGATGGGAGTAGAGAGGCCACGTGAGATGGCAAGATCGAGGGGGTGGCCGTGAATATGGGTAGGGGAGTTTATCTGGAGGAAGAGATTAAGGGAGGATAGGAGGGCAGTGAATGCAGAGGAGAGAGAGCATGATGAGTTGAGATGGAGATTATAATCACCGAGGATGAGAAGTCGCTCGGTGCAGAGGCTGAGGGAGGAAAGCAGTGAAGATATCTCAGTGAGAAACCTGTCGTAGTACTTGGGTGGGTGATAGAGAATGAGGATTTTAAAGGAGAGGTGAGAGTGGTGGAACAAAAGGCCAGAGTCAGAGGGACTGAGAGTTCGGGGGGAGATGGTAAGGCTGGAGGAGGTTACAAAGATAGGGAGGGGCGAGGCCCTGAAGAGGTTTAAACATAAGACCATAAGAGTTAGGAGCAGGAGTAGGCCATTCGGCCCCTCGAGCCTGCTCCGCCATTCAATGAGATCATGGCTGATTTGATTTTTACCTCAACTCCACTTTCCCGCCTTTTCCCCATATCCTTTGACTCCCTTGCTGATCAAAAATTTGTCGAACTCAGCCTTGAATGTATTCAATGACTCAGCCTCCACAGCTTTTTGGGGTAAAGAATTCCAAAGATTCACAACCCTCTGGGAGAAGAAATTCCTCCTCATTTCTGTTTTAAATGGGCCCCTTATTCTGAGACTATGCCCCCTAGTTTTAGATTCCCCCATAAGGGGTAACATCCTCTCAGCATCTACCCTATCGAGTCCCCTCAGAATCTTGTATGTTTCAATAAGATCTCCTCTCATTCTTCTAAACTCCAATGAGTATAGACCCAACCTGTTCAATCTTTCCTCATAAGACAACCCTTCCATACCCAGAATCAACCTAGTGAATCTTCTCTGAACTGCCTCCAATGCAAGTATGTCCTTCCTTAAATAAGGATCTGTACGCAGTACTCCAGGTGTGGTCTCACCAGCACCCTGTACAGTTGTAGCATGACTTCCCTGCTTTTATACTCCATCCCCCTAGAAATAAAGGCCAATATTCCATTTGCCTTCCGGATTACCTGCTGAACCTATATGTTGACTTTTTGTGTTTCATGTATGAGGACACCCAGATCCCTCTGTACCGTAGCATTTTTAGTATTTCTCCATTCAAATAATATTTTGCTTTTTTCTTTTTCTTCCCAAAGTGGATGACTTCACATTTTCCCACATTATATTCCATCTGCCAAATTTTTGCCGATGTACCTACCTTGCGGACATCCTCAGATGTACATCTTCCGGAAGGGAGCTGCCATAGCTGCAGTCATGACCTCCTCGGAGGGCGAACATTATCACCAGCCTCGCCGGCCACGCCGTCCACCTCTGACACGTGGAGCTCCAAAACACAGTGCTGTGACACATCCACCTGCACAGCAGGAGGGAGGGCAACTGGAGAGAGAGATGCGTCACAGAGGGCACTACCCTCGGCACAGGGTCTACAGACCGAGGCTCAGCTTCCTGGACCTCTCTGAGCAGCAGTGCACATGGAGGCTCAGAGGCACTCGACATGTAGTCGTGGACATCTGCAGCCTCCTTCATGCCGAGCTGCTCCCGGCTGGCCCGAGCACCATCTTCTTACCTGTCGCTGTCAAAGTCACCACTGCCCTCAACAACTTCTCCTCCGCATCCTTCCAGGGTGCCACCAAGGACATCGCCGACATCTCTCAGTCGTCTGTACAAAAGAGCCCTGCAAATACAACTACACCCACTCTGCAGTGACACAATGGGTGTCATCAGTTGTGGGTCTTCATAGTGATCCTCAGGAAAGGGCATTATTGCACAAACCAGACAAGATTCACAAAGACGTGGCAGTAGTGGTGCCAATATAACATGTAATGTGAGTTGATCAGAAATTAAATATAAGTAAACACCATGACAGACCCTCAAACACCCTTGTGCATCCCCTTCATGCTCACGACACCATTGCCTTACGTTTCTTACTGCACATATGTGATGCATGCCCTGTGGCTGCAGCACAGGTAGTGGCAGGTTGAGTGAGGCTGACCGTGAAAGAGATGCATGAGAGGGTGAGTATGAGATCGAGCCATGAGATTGTATGAGGATTGGGTTGAGTGGTAGTGGCGGGATGAGTACTGGCGAGGTGAGTAAGTGCAGGTAAGATGAGGATGAGCTTTGAGTGGGTGTGAGGGGTGATGTTATAGAGTAGTGTTGGCAGTGCAGAAGGAGATGTGGGGTGGGGGCAGTGATGTGGCAGACGGAGTATAGGGGAATGAGTAAGTGTACTCACTTTGGCTGACCTACTTAGGTGATTGGAGCGCCTCCTGCACTGTATGCAGGTGGGCGATATGTTGGTGGTGCAGGTGACCTCCTCTGCCACCTCGAGCCAGGCCTTCTTGGTGGCAGAGACAGGCTGCTTCATCCCGCCTGCCGGGGGGAAGATCTCTGTCCTCCCCCTCCTCCTCACCCCATCCAATGATACCTGGAGTGAGGCATCATTAAACCTGGGAGCAGCCTTCCCCCTGGTCTGCTCCATGCTGTAATTTTTCCTATTTTCTGCAGCATCAGTCAGTGGAGGACTGCCCCTTTAAATAAGGCTCCTCCAGCTGACAGACCTTGCTGCGCATGCGCAGCCCGCCCGACACGCAGCTCAGCAGTGGGGAACCCGGAAGCACAGGTAAGTTGATCCAATCAGCCTGCGATTGCGCGCGGAGCACACTGATTTAACCGGGCGCGTTACCCACGCGCCCAGTCGACCCCCCGCTGAGAACCCGCCGCCCTGCTAATATCAGGCCCTTTGTGTCCTCGTTGCAACTTGCTTTTCCACCTATCTTTGTATCATCAGCAAATTTAGCCACAAGACACTCTGTTCCTTCATCCAAGTCATTGATATATATTGTAAATAGTTGAGGCCCCAGCACTGAGCCCTGCGGCACCCCACTAGTTACAGATTGCCATTTTGAAAATGACCCTTTTATCCCGACTCTTTGTTTTCTGTTAGTTAGCCAATCCTCTATCCATGCCAGTATATTACCCCCAACATGAGCTCTTATCTTGTGCAGTAATCTTTTATGTGGCACCTTATCGAATGCCTTTTGGAAATCCAAATATACTGCATCCATTGGTTCCCCGTTACTTCCTCAAAGAACTCTAATAAATTTGTCAGACACGATTTCCCCTTCATAAAACCATGTTGAATCTCCTTGATTGTATCTTGAGTCTCCAAACGTTCTGCTATGACTTCCTTAATAATGGATTCTAGCATTTTCCCAATGACAGATGTTAGGCTAACTGGTCTATAGTTACCTGCTTTCTGTCTCACTCCCTTCTTGAATAGGAGTGTTACATTTGTGGTTTGACAATCCGCTGGGACCTTTCCAGAATCTGGTGAATTCTGGAATATTACAACCAATGCATCCACTATCTCTGTAACCACTTCCTTTAAGACCCTCGGATGCAAGCCATCATGTCCAGGGGACTTGATGGCTTGCATCCGAGATTGCTTTGGCAGATAAGGCAAAGGAGAATCCAAAGAGCTTCTACAAATACATAAAGGGCAAAAGAGTAACTAGGGAGAGAGTAGGGCCTCTTAAGGATCAACAAGGTCATCTTTGTGCGGAACCACAAGAGAAAGGCATGGATGTTAGGGAACTTGGGGAAATAAATAGTGATGTCTTGAGGAGTGTACATATTACAGAGAGGGAGGTGCTGGAAGTCTTAACTCGCATCAAGGTAGATAAATCTCCGGGACCTGATGAAATGTATCCCAGGACGTTATGGGAGGTTAGGGAGGAAATTGCGGATCCCCTAGCAGAGATATTTGAATCATCGACAGCTACAGGTGAGGTGCCTGAAGATTGGAGGGTAGCAAATGTTGTGCCTTTGTTTAAGAAGGGCGGCAGGGAAAAGCCTGGGAACTACAGACCGGTGAGCCTGACATCTGTAGTGGGTAAGTTGTTAGAGGGTATTCTGAGAGACAGGATCTACAGGCATTTGGAGAGGCAGGGACTGATTAGGAACAGTCAGCATGGTTTTGTGAGAGGAAAATCATGTCTCACGAATTTGATTGAGTTTTTTGAAGGGGTAACCAAGAAGATAGATGAGGGCTGTGCAGTAGACGTGGTCTACATGGACTTCAGCAAAGCCTTTGACAAGGTACCGCATGGTAGGTTGTTACATAAGGTTAAATCTCACGGGATCCAAGGTGAGGCAGCCAATTGGATACAAAATTGGATTGACGACAGAAGACAGAGGGTGGTTGTAGAGGGTTGTTTTTCAGACTGGAGGCCTGTGACCAGCGGTGTGCCTCAGGGATCGGTGCTGGGTCCGCTGTTATTTGTTATTTATATTAATGATTTGGATGAGAATTTAGGAGGCATGGTTAGTAAGTTTGCAGATGACACCAAGATTGGTGGCATTGTGGACAGTGAAGAAGGTTATCTAGGATTGCAACGGGATCTTGATAAATTGGGCCAGTGGGCCAATGAATGGCAGATGGAGTTTAATTTAGATAAATGTGAGGTGATGCATTTTGGTAGATCGAATCGGGCCAGGACCTACTCCGTTAATGGTAGGGCGTTGGGGAGAGTTATAGAACAAAGAGATCTAGGAGTACAAGTTCATAGCTCCTTGAAAGTGGAGTCACAGGTGGATAGGGTGGTGAAGAAGGCATTCAGCATGCTTGGTTTCATTGGTCAGAACATTGAATACAGGAGTTGGGATGTCTTGTTGAAGTTGTACAAGACATTAGTAAGGCCACACTTGGAATACTGTGTACAGTTCTGGTCACCCTATTATAGAAAGGATATTATTAAACTAGAAAGAGTGTAGAAAAGATTTACTAGGATGCTACCGGGACTTGATGGTTTGACTTATAGGGAGAGGTTGGATAGACTGAGACTTTTTTCCCTGGAGAGTAGGAGGTTAAGGGGTGATCTTATAGAAGTCTATAAAATAATGAGGGGCATAGATAAGGTAGATAGTCAAAATCTTTTCCCAAAGGTAGGGGAGTCTATAATGAGGGGGCATAGATTTAAGGTGAGAGGGGAGAGATACAAAAGGGTCCAGAGGGGCAATTTTTTCACTCAAAGGGTGGTGAGTGTCTGGAACGAGCTGCCAGAGGCAGTAGTAGAGGCGGGTACAATTTTGTCTTTTAAAAAGCATTTGGACAGTTGCATGGGTAAGATGGGTATAGAGGGATATGGGCCAAGTGCAGGCAATTGGGACTAGCTTAGTGGTATAAACTGGGCGACATGGACATGTTGGGCCGAAGGGCCTGTTTCCATGTTGTAAACTTCTATGATTCTATGATTCTATGACTTGTCAGCCTTTGGACCCATTAGTTTACCTAATACTTTTTCTCCAGTGACAGTGATTGTTTTTAGTTCCTCCCTCCCTTTTGCCCCTTGATTTTCTACTATTATTGGTATTTTATTCGTGTCTTCTACTGTGAAGACAGATACAAAATATATGTTCAATTCCTCTGCCATTTCCTTGTTTTCCATTCTTATTTCCCCAGTCTCATCCTCTAAAGGACCAATGTTTACTTTAGCTACCCTCTTCCTTTTTATATACTTGTAGAAGCTTTTACTGTCACTTTTTATATTTCTTGTTCGTTTACTCTCATGAGGGTAAGTAGTTTAAATTGGAGGCGCTAGGGGGACTGGGAACCAATGTCGGCCAGTGAGGACAGGGGTGATGGGTGAATGAGACTTAGTACAGGATCGGAAACGGGCTGCGAGTTTTGGATAAGCTGACGTTTACAGAGAGTGGAGGGTGGGAGCACAACCAGGAGAGTATTGGAGTAGTTGGGGTCGATTTTAGACTTTGCTCGACAGTGTAAAATGGGCGATAGCGAGTCGGTTTTTATTCCTATTGAAGTCAATGTGCCTTTAAATTGACAGCGCACCAGTCTTTAGATTGTGGGGTGGCGGGGGTGGGGGGTGATCCTTTTGTGTTTACGTATGACCTCCAGCGTGAGCAATTCGGACATCTTCTCCTCCACAGACGTCAAGGCATTTTGGGGCTAATGATACACCTCCAGCGATATGTTGTAGTTTCCAGTTATTGCAGACCATATCCTGAGCGCATATTTTGATGCAGGATAGATTACTCTGCAGATATTGTTTTTTTGTTTCTTTGATTTAGTAATCTTAATGTCAGCAAGCAATTTGTGCCCAGGCTATTTGACACTCTCAGGGAGAAGATGAATGCTTCTGAGAACCCAATATTGCTTTGTGCCATCTGAAGGTTACTTCTGCCAGGAGATTAACCTCAAGCTGTCAGAAGTGTGCTTTTTTTTTTTGGCTTGCTATTTTTTTTGGCTTTCATTACCTGAGCCTTGCAATCAGCATTAACGACGTCAGGCTGGATTGCAAAGGTCAAGTGGCTCATTTTCAATTCATTAAAGTCGTGTATATCTGCATGAATTTGACTGAAGAGATACATTAACAAATGATGACATTAATGATCTAGTGAAGGCAGAAAACACCATCTCAATATGATGCTCATATATTGATGGACTTAAAGCCTAAAAATATCGACAAAACAGGAAAATGCAAACCCATATGCACATTAAAAAATTGGAATCCCTAATTGGGAAAGTATTAAAAACCATGCTAGGTGCTTTCTTTCTTAAAACCCAAAATGCCTGTATGTCATAGAATCATAGACTCATAGAAAGTTACGGCACTGAAAGAGGCCATTCAGCCCATTGTGTCCGTGCCGGCCGAAAAAGAGCCATCCAGTTTAATCCCACTTTCCAGCACTTGGTCCGTAGCCCTGTAGGTTACGGCACTTCCAGTACACATCCAAGTGCTTTTTAAATGAGTTGAGGGTTTCTGCCTCTACCACCCTTTCAGGCAGTGAGTTCCAGACCCCCACCAACCTCTGGGTGAAAAAATTCTCCTCAGCTCCCCTCTAATCTTTCTGCCAAATACTTTGAATCCATGCCCCCTGGTCACTGACCCCTCTGCTAAGGGAAAAAGGTCCTCCCTATCCACTCTATCTAGTCCCGTCATAATTTTATATACCTCAATTAAATCTCCTCTCAGCCTCCTTTGTTCCAAAGAAAACAACCCCAGCCTATCCAATCTTTTCTCATAGCTAAAATTTTCCAGCCCTGGCAACATCCTCGTTAATCTCCTTTGTACCCTCTCTCGTGCAACCACATCTTTCTTGTAATGTGGTGACCAGAACTGTATGCAGTACTCAAGCTGTGGCCTAACCAATGTTTTATACAGTTCTAGCGTAACCTCCCTGCTCTTATATTCTATGCCTCGGCTAATAAAGGAAAGTATCCCGTATGCCTTTTTAACCACCTAATCTACCTGTCCTGCTACCTTCAGGGATCTGTGGACATGCACTCCAAGGTCCCTTTGTTCCTCTACATCTCTCAGTATCCTCCCATTTATTGTGTACTCCCTTGCCTTGTTCGCCCTCCCCAAATGCATTGCCTTACACTTCTCTGGATTGAATTCCATTTGCCACTTTTCTGCCCACCTGACCATTGATATCTTCCTGCAGTCTACAGCTTTCTTCCTCACTATCAACCAAACGGCCAATTTTTGTATTATCTGCAAACTTCTTAATCATGCCCCCCACATTCAAGTCCAAATCATTAATATATATCACAAAAAGCAAGGGACCTAGTACTGAACCTTGCAGAACCCCTGTGGAAAAAGCCTTCCAGTAGCAAAAACACCCATCAACACATTACCTTTTGCTTGCTGCCAGTGAGCCAATTTTGGATCCAACTAGCCATTTTCCTTGGATCCCATGGGCTTTTATTTTTTTGACCAGTCTGCCATGTGGGACCTTGTCAAAGCCTTGCTAAAATCCATAGGCACTACATCAAACGCGTTACCCTCATCGACCCTCTTTGTTACCTCCTCAAAAAATTCAATCCAGATAGTCACACACGACCTTCCCTTAACAAATCCATATTGACTGTCCTTGATTAATCTGTGCATTTCTAAATGACAATTGTAAACAATTTTACAACACCAAGTTATAGTCCAGCAATTTTATTTTAAATTCACAAGCTTTCGGAGGCTTCCTCCTTCGTCAGGTGAACGATTAGAAGGTGACCTTCGGGTAAGCGTACTCCAAGGCGGCCTTCGAGACACACGACAACGCAAAATCGTCGAGCAGAAATTGATAGCCAAGTTCCGCACCCATGAGGACGGCCTCAACCGGGATCTTGGGTTCATGTCACGCTACACGTAACCCCACCAGCGAACAAATGTTATCTGTTTTTAATATAACGGGTCAGTTGCTGTCTTTTCTATGTTTCTACCTCTCTATCTCTGTTTTTTTTTTGTTGTTTGTTGTTTTTTTTTTGGTGATTTGTATATTCTGTGAGACCTGGCAGGTAACACCTGTCTGTCTGCACACTGATTGCCTTGGCAACGGGCAGTTGAAAAAACTGTCTGTACTCACCAAGCATTGTTCTGTGAATTATAAATGCGATTTCATTTCGAGGATTTCATTTTCACATCGTTCACCTGACGAAGGAGGAAGCCTCCGAAAGCTTGTGAATTTAAAATAAAATTGCTGGACTATAACTTGGTGTTGTAAAATTGTTTACAATTGTCAACCCCAGTCCATCACCGGCATCTCCACATCATTTCTAAATGACGGTATATACTGTCTTTCAGAATTGATTCTAATAATTTGCCCACCACCGAGGTTAGACTGACTGGCCTGTAATTATTCGGTCTATCCTCTTCTCCCTTTTTAAACAATGGTACAACGTTAGCAGTCCTCCAGTCCTCCAGCACCACGCCTTTGGCAGGGAGGACAAGAAATGATGGTCAGAGGATCCGTTATTTCCTCCCTTGCTTCTCTTAACAGCCTGGGATACATTTCATCTGGGCTTGGCGATTTATTTGCTTTCAAAGATGCTAAACCCCTTAATACTTCCTCTCTCACTATATTTATCCCATCCAATATGTCACACTCCTCCTTAACTACAATGTCTGGATAGTCCCCCTCTTTTGTGAAGACAGACACAAAGTATTCATTAAGAACCATACCCACAGCTTCCACCTCTACATATAGGTTACCCTTTTGGTCTCTAATAGGCCCTACTCTTTCCTTAGTTTTCCTCTTGCTCTTTATGTATTTTTAAAACATTTTTGGGTTTTCCTTGATTTTACTTGCCAGTATTTCTTCCTGCACTTTCTATACTCCTATAGGCTTTACCTTCAAGTAGCTGTTTCCAGTCCACTTATGCTAAATCACTTCTCAGCTTAGTAAAATTGGCCTTTCCCCAATTCAGAACTTTTACTCCTGTTCTACCTTTGTCCTTTTCCATAACTATGCTAAATCTAATTTAATTATGATCACTGCCACCAAAATGCTCTCCCACTGATGCTCCTTCCACCTGCCCAGCTTCATTCCCTAGAAATATTTCAGGTTTGATGAAGGAAAAAAAAATTAGAAAGAAAGTCTTTCATTTAGTGATCAACTTTCACAGCCTCAGGACATTCCAAAGTACTCTACAGCCAATGAAGTACTTTTAAAGTGTCATCACTGTTGTAATGTAGGAGACGCAGCAGTCAATTTGTGTATGGCAAGATCCCACAAACAGCAATGAGATAAATGACGAATGAATCTGTTTTAGTGATATTGTTTGAGGGATAAATATTGGCCAGGACATCAGAGAGAACTCCTCTGCTCTTCTTCAAAATAGTGCGTGGGATCTTTGACGTCCACCTGAGAGAGCTGACGGGGTCTCCGTTTAACGCCTCATATAAAAGACAGCACCTCCGACAGTGCAACCCTCCCTCAGTACTGACCCTCAGTCAGTGCAGCGCTCCCTCTGTACTGACCCTCCGATAGTGCAGCACTCCCTCAGTACTGACCCTCAATCAGTGCAGTGCTCCCTCTGTACTGACCCTCCGATAGTGCAGCACTCCCTCAGTACTGACCCTCCAACAGTGAAGCACTGCCTCAGTACTGACCCTCCAACAGCACAGCATTCCTTAGTACTGACCCTCCAACAGTGCAGCCCTCCCTCAGTGCTGCCCCTCCGACAGTGTAGCACTGCCTCAGTACTGACCCTCTGAGAGTGCAGCATTCCCTCAGCACTGACCATCCAACAGTGCAGCACTCCCTCATTACTGCCCCTCCAACAGCGCAGCACTCCCTCAGTACTGACCCTCCAACAGTGCAGCACTGCCTCAGTACTGACCCTCTGACATTGCAGCACTGCCTCAGTACTGACCCTCTGACATTGCAGCACTGCCTCAGTACTGACCCTCCGAGAGTGCAGCGCACCCTCAGTACTGACCCTCCAACAGTGCAGCGCTCCCTCAGTACTGACCCTCCGAGAGTGCAGCGCTCCCTCAGTACTGACCCTCCGAGAGTGCAGCGCTCCCTCAGTACTGGAACTGGCAGGTTGTGTCTTTGTTCTATTCAACCAAAAATTGTGTATCTCATAAAGATTGCACAGATGTATCAAAAATGTATTAGCCAGTTGGGAGAAAAGATACAGCTAAATGTTTCAGATTAAAAATTATATGCTAATGCATTCAAATGAACCTACAATGTTTATTGCCAGTTTTTATAAGCAATTATGGTCAAATTTGCATACAAACCAGCAGCTAAACTGATCTGTGATAAAGAGAAATGTAGATGCAATTCAAATTAGATGGCTGAAGAAATTGTTAGTGCATAATTGAGCATGTAACATTATAGCTACCAAAATGTAATGATTAATATTAATCAATGTCTTAGAAAACGACTTCAATGAACATCGTTGAGTTACAGGTATGTATGTATTGCTGTGTGGTTCATGTGACAGGTCCCTTATCATTCTCACAAAGCTTGGTCAAAGAGGCAGGTTTTGAGAAGCTCCTTAAAGGAGGAGACAGAGGTAGAGAGGCGGAGAGGTTTGGGGAGGGAACTCCAGAGCTTAGGGCCTAGGCTCTGCCCATGATATAAGGATGTTGTTTGAAAGTAAGAATATTGAGAAATTGACACTTCAATTGTTCCAATGCAGAGCATATGAGGAGAATTCCCAGTCCAGTAACTGGAAGTTTGGAGAATGTACTGAACTTGTGCAGCAAATAAAGGCCAATGATGAAATAGCCATTAAAAAGTTAGAACACAGGAATGCTCATGAGGCACCTCTCCTGGATGAAATGCAGCTGAGAGAGTTTAAACAAATGAGTATAGAAGCAGGGAATTTCTGTGTTTGAGCTTAATCACAGCTCACTGCACACAGGGATAGTACAGAAGACTGAGAAATAGCATGCTATCCCAATCGTTTAAAAAGTTTCAACTAATCATGGGAATCAAAGCCTTGTCTATTAATATTGACCTCTATTACAAAGGAAGTAATTCAAGTCTATCAGCTGAGGGTAATGGCCATGTCAGGCTTATCAACGACAGGTCACGGAGATTAGATGCAACAGATTGGGCTGCATTTTGCTGTGAGCAGCGAACGAACAGCGCCCTCCATTCATTAGACTTCCACTTGCTCCTAGACTTTCTGTGAGCCTTTGCACGGCAAGTTCCTGAAAATTAGAGATCCAAAAAGGACGGCCCCCCCCCACAGGGCATCTGGGACCTGTGTGAACAGGGCAAGCAGCGGTCCATCCCCTTAACCAATCAGACTGCAGCATGTTAATAAGCTGCGCAGAGACTGAACCAGGAAGTGTGGGTTAGAATAGTGAATTCAATGTCAAATCAACAAAATTAAGAGAGGGTAAGAAAGATTTAATTAAGGTACAGAGATAAAAGAGAGAGAAAGAAAAAGTTAAAAGAAAAATTATTTAATTTAAAAAAAAATGTTCAGCAACATTTAAAATCTGAAGGAATGAGACTCCACACTTGTTAATGTTAATTTTCAGTGTCAGAGAGGTTGTTTGGCCGTCATTAAAAGGATACTTACACTGGAACTTTTTGTGGTGAGTTTAGTTCGTATCTACGACGTCAGTGCAGCAACTTCACGATGTTCCCATTCATTTGAACGGGGAGTCGGACGGCGAGACGCCGTTTCCTGCGAAGCTTACAGGGGAGCAGTGTATCTCGTTCAGCAACTTCCCAATTTCCGTGTTTAACCGCGCAGGCGCGGCCGCTGGAAGATGCAGACCGATTCACACATAAATAACGGCCAGCGCTGTTAGTCTCGCCGTTATTTTCACCGCAAAATCCGGCCCGTTATGTGGATGCAACACTGCTGATATATGCGACTTTCAGAGAACGTTTGAAGCACTCCTTAGCAAGACAGTCCTGGACAAAGTAGAAGGCAGAAATTGTCATGGTGACGTTACCATACGGTTGCTGATGCACTCCTACGAATCTTCTCTCTCTCTCTGTTATTTTACTGGAGGTGTTAACCCATAACCCATTGAAAATAAATTTGTACCCTCATGAGATCAATTAGGAAGTCTTGAAGTAAATAATGAACTCATTAGATAGACTGGTACAGGAAGCAATTGCCAATGGTGACAGATCAGCACTGCTATGGACCATTTTGAAGAGAACGCTATCATGTTAAATTATATTGTGTGGAAAACAGGAATGCAGAAAGTTCAAAGCGACATAAAGATTTAACAAGTACTTGATGAACGGTGATGAAAATGTAATGTTGGAAAGTTATTGTAAAGCATATCAGTGGTAACTCATTGGCTGACACAGTGGTGTCCATATTCACTCTGAAATAGGGAAAATACCAGCGCTGCTTGCACAATCAAATGCATCCAGCAGAGGGGGACGAGGACTCAGAGAACTCTGAGCATGTAGCCTGTGATTTTTCCATCCAAGGTGTGCTCCCTGCTCTCACCACTCCCCACTGGGAGCCCTGGATCATCCCAACAGATAGTGCCCAAACACTGAAGTGTTGCAATATAGTCTTGACACTGACTGAAAAGGCACATAGAATGTAAAAATAATGGTACATTTCCACAACAGTCGTATCAGCGTGAGGCGAAACTGCTATGCACTGAAGTTACTATTTATAGTGAAAATGCACTCCAAGTCTAAGAATGCGATTCCGATAGTCTATAAATCACTGTCTCCAAATTTGTTCAGCATTCTTACAAATTTTGCATTGAATCAGTGAAGAGAATTCAACGAAGGGAAACAGGGATAATTCCCGTATTCTACATCACTGAAGAGAGGTCAAGGGAGCTTAATCTGTTCTCAACGGCAAAAAATAAAAGATTATGAGGGCAAGACAGCTACACTTTTAAACTCATGAAGGGGATTGAGGAGCTGCACAATGGGTGGTACTTTGTGTAGAACTAAGGAAGCAGAACAGGGGCCACGAATGTAAAACGAGCAATGCATAGACTCAGGCCCCATTTTTGAAAGTGCCTCCCACCCTAAGCTTAGGCCAGGATCGTGCCTTCAAGTACCCTTCAGTGCTGACCCCACTGGAGTATGCGGGTCAAGAAAGGGGGCACCTAATCTTGGGAGCCCACCTTGCCCCGCAGGCTGGAACTACCTCGTCCCCGGGGATGGGGGCACCTGTTTCCCCCCCCTCTGGAAAGCAGAGGATCATGGCTCCAGCAACCTCCTGCACCAGGGAACCATTCTAAAATAAAATGCTTCCTGACCCTCCGTGATTCCAGGTTCCAAACCGAGTCTCGAACCCCAGTGGGGCCCACGAGCACATTTCAGGAGGTGATTCATTTCCTTCAACTGCTGCATGCCTGTGATGGTGTCCCCACAGTGGTGTAAGGCAGAGAATTATTTCTGGACAATTAATTGTGTTAATATTTGTCCTTGAGATGTGGGCGACACTGGCAAAGCCACGTTAATTGCCCATCCCTTGTTGCCCTGAGAGCATTAAGAATCAACCGCGTAATGTGGGACTGGATGTAAGCCAGACCGAGTAAGGACGGCAGGTTTCCTTCCCTGAAGGACATTAGCGAACCAGTTGGATTTTTACAAAAATCTGGAAGCTTTTACGCTCATTTTCTGGCACGAGATAGACTTGCATTTATATAGCGCCTTTCACAACTTTAGGATGTCCCAAAGTGCTTTACAGCCAATGAAGTACTTTTGAAGTGTAGTCACTGTTATAATGTAGGAAATGCAGCAGCAAATTTGCGCACAGCAAGATCCCACAAACAGCAATATGATAATGGCCAGATAATCTGTTTTAGTGAAGTTGGTTGAGGGATAAATATTGGCCAGGACACTAGAAGAATTCCCCTGCTTTTCTTCAAAATTGTGCCATGGGATTCTGAGGGAGCTTGACAGGGTAAATGCTGAGAGGTAGTTCCCCTGGCTGGCGAGTCTAGAACTAGGGGGCATAGTCTCCTGGATAAGGGGTCGGCCATTCAAGACTGAGACGAGGAGGAATTTCTTAATCAGTGGGTTGTGAATCTTTGGAATTCTCTACCCCCAGAGGGCTGTGAATGCTGAGTCATTGAGTATATTCAAAGCTGAGATGGATAGATTTTTGGACTCTAGGGGAATCAAGGGATATGGGGATCGGGCGGGAAAGTGGAGTTGAGGCCAAAGATCAGCCATGACCTTACTGAATGGTGGAGCAGGCTCGAGGGGCCATGTGGCCTATTCCTGCTCCTGTTTCTTATGTTCTTATGTTTTTTATGTCTATCAGAAAGGGCAGACGGGGCCTCGGTTTAATGTCTCATCTGAAAGACGGCACCTCCGACAGTGCAGCACTCCTTCAGTACTGCACTGGAGTACTAGCCCACAAATTACCATTTTAAACTGCTTTCCTCTGTCTTCCCATCTTCAAAACGTCCTCCGCCAATAGTAGGCCTGCCTAAAACTTGGTCAGTGTTATCGTTTACCAGGTGACTGCAAAACCCATCACCATGGGGACGGGACGCCCAACTTAATGGCAATTACTTCTGGCGCAATAATACAAAATAGCACAACTGTTAACTTGTTACAAGAAACTATTCCTGAAGGAAAAAGGCTGTAACAAGTGTAGGCCTGATTAAGGAATGATTGGCAGATCATAGTTTCTACCCTTTTGTTTTTTTCTAAACTAAGGAAGAATGAAAGCTACAGTGAAGTGTTTGAAAGCCCCAATTCTTTTTCGGGCCAAATAGCAAGTGGACAAAGTGGATTGACCCATTTAATTACATCAATGCTTGAAGAAATGATAGGATTGATGCGTGTTCACCTGAGGGAATTTAGATGAAGCAAATGGTGGGGGCACTGACAGACATTCTTATGAGTTCCATGGAGGTAGTTTGAGAAATGTTGGAACATTTCAGACTGTGTTAATTTTCTACAGAAAAGACCAAAAAACAATATAGGCACGACTGCAGACTGAGCAATTCAAAAGAAAACTGAAAACTTCACAAAACGCAGACTAAGTATACAGAGTACTCCAATTGCTACTTCCATCAATTAAACCATTTTGATCCTTTGATGAATAACCACTGAATCCAATGCTTTCCAGTGACCGAGAACACACAAAGGCTAAAGTGGACTTGAGCACAAAATCTAGGCTAACACTCCAGTGTAGTACTGAGGGAGTGCTGCACTGTCGGAGGTGCCCTCTTTCGGATGAGACGTCAAACTGAGGCCCCGTCTGCCCTCCCATGTGGACATAAAAGATCCCATGGCACTACTTCGAAGAAGAGCAGGGGAGTTCTCCCCAGTGTCCTGGCCAATATTTATCCCTCGACCAACACCACTAAAACAGATTATCACATATTTATCGCATTGCTGTTTGTGGGATCTTGCTGTGCGCAAAATTGGCTGTCGCGTTTCCTACATTACAACAGTGACTACACTTCAAAAAGTACTTCATTGGCTGTAAAGTGCTTTGGGACGTCCTGAGGTGTTGAAAGGTGCTATATAAATGCAAGTCTTTCTTTCTTTCAAGTCTTTCTTTTTATCTATCATATGTATCAAAACCTTGGATCTCGTGAACACTAAAAACACCGCACTCCAATTGTCCCAATTTACAACAAAAGCAAAACAATCACAAATAGAGAAAGAAAGCCAAATATTTCCTCCCTAGATTTTATGACCTGGAGCCTGAAATTTGCAAGCGACTTATGGACCTTTACTGGACTTCAGCAATTATAAAAAGCCACAATTATGTGAATTCCCACAGGCAGTATTTGAGCAGTGATCTTAAAGGGACAGGCCCAGTTAGCAGCTAAAGATCACAATTGTGCTCCAGACCCCAGACTCTCAATGAGCAATGCCACGGAAGATCTGCTATAATATTATAAAAAGTGACTATGATGGCTACCTGGCTACAACAATCAACTATAAACTCTCAAAGCACAATAGATCCTCATTTCTCAGTAAGTGTAACAAGAAGGTTTCACATCCCAGCCGTGTTCATGCTAGGCTGAGTGCTGTATTTTCACAGAAAGAAAGACTTGCATTTATACAGTGCCTTTCATGACATCCCAAAGCACTTTACAGCCAATGAAGTGTAGTCACTGTTGTAACATTGGAAACACAGCAGGCACTTTGTGTGCTGCAAACTCCCACAAACAGCAATGTGATAATGACTAAATAATCTGTTTGTTAGTGAATGTTGGTTGAGGGATAAATATTAACCATTCCACCAGAGAGAGCTGCCATATTCTTCTTTTTGAGAGGGCAGACGGGGCCTCGGTTTAATATCTCATTTGAAAGACTGCACCTCGGACAGTGCAGCACTCCCTCAGTACTGCACTGGGAGTGTCAGCCTAGATTTTGTGCTCAAGGGGGTGATTTTAAACCCCAAGAACGGGTGGGTTGGGGGGCGGGTGGGAGTTGAAAATAGTTGTTTTTTGGGTCGCGACCGCAACCCGGCTTTATTTCCGGGTTTAACGTCGGCATGGAAAAGTGCAGCCCTCCCACAGGGAAGGCAAAATCAGAAAATTTTGCTGTTGCGACCCAAAAAAACAATTATTTTTGACTCCCACTCACCTGTCCTTGGGGTTTAAAATCACCCCCCCGAGTCTCCGGAGTGGGACTATGAACCCACAACCTTTAGACTCAAGATTGCTACCCGCTGAGCCATTGCACGTGTGCCATTGCATGGATGAAATGCTGAACCAAGGCATCCTCTGTCTATCTGTGTGGATGTAAAAAATCCCATGGCACCATTTGAAGAGCAGGGAGCTCTCCCAGTGTCCTGACCAACACTCTTCCTTCAACCAACACTATCAAAAGCAACTCAACTTGCTGCTCATGGACACCATTGTGTGCACATTGGCGCTTACATTTGATTAGATGACAATAGCCCTTCAAAAGCAATTCACTGACTATGTAACACTTCAGGACGTCTTGAGGATGTGATAAGGTTTCTATATAAATACCAGTTCTTTCCTTAAGCAGTCCTTGGCTATACTAATTCCTCCAGCTCTTCCATTGTGTACTAAAACTGTTCAGGCAATACCGTTTGACAAATATGACAAATTGGTTTTACATTTGCCAGCATGTTAGCTAATTAAAAACATGATTATCGAACTCAGCAGGAAGATTTTATCTGGGGAAGGTGAATAAAACAGAAGAAAGTAAAACACTTGAACCGTAAAGCTGGGGAATTACAGCTGTAAAACTTCCTTCATGATGAATTACATAAGAGAGAACACCAATAGAATTGGCCATGGGAGCAAGGTCCCTTTTGTAGCTTTTGAAATTGCCTTGAGTTTTGTTGTTCCAAAGTTGTGCGGTTTTTGTTTTACACACAATACAGGAAGGAATGCTTTTCACGATAAAGATTGCAGTCCCTCTTGAGCTATCCTACTTCTCATTCCTGCTTTACAGTATGCTTTCGGCAACAATAAGAAGTATTTCTGCTAGAATTCAACACAATTTTGACAAAGTGTAACGTAGTTAAGCTGAAGGATACGGTAAAATTTGAATTGCGATGTGCTATTGACCGCATCTTATTGCTTGTAATCCTAATTCCACACACATAGTTTGACAGGGAATACCGCTGCTAAATGCATTCTGATCTCCATTAAAAAATACGCTCAGGAAATCTATGTAATTTATGGTAAGGGAGATACGATGTGGATCTCTGCCACATCAGTAATCAACGCTTTTTCAAAAAAAAATTGTTTACTGGGTGTGGGCGGTGTTGGCAAGGCCAGCATTTATTGCCCATCTCCAGCTGCCCAAGAAGGTGGTGGTGGGCCTTCTCTTTGAACTGCTGCAGTCCTTGCAGTCATGGCATTAGGTTGGGCATTTCCAGGTTTTTGACCCAGCAAAAAGGAAGGAACGGCGATATCTATCCAAGTCATGGTGGTGAGCGATTTGGAGGAGAACTTGGAGATGATGGTATTCCCATGAGAGTTGCTGTTTTTGTGCTTCTCAACAGTAGATGTCACGGGAAGGCTGGGAGATGGTTAATTTATCTGCACCGCTGGATAGACAAATATCGGCTTCTCTATCACCAGAAGATCATATTAGGTACAGTGCAGGAGGAGGCCATTTGGCCCATCGTGCCTGTGCTGGCTCTTTGAAAGAGCTGTCCAATTAGTCCCACTCCCCTGCTCTTTCCCCATAGCCCTGCAAATTTGTTCCCTTCAAGTCTATATCCAATTCCCTTTTGAAAGTTACTACTGAATCTGCTTCTGCCGCCCTTTCAGGCAGCGCATTCCAGATCAGAACAACTCGTTGTGTAAAAAAATATTTCCTCATGTCAACTCTGATCCTGGCACGCTATCAAATAATTACTTGTACACGTGGTAACCACACTTACAGCATAAGTATGCTGGGCTTATAGGAGTTGATGCAAAGATGTTTGGTATCAACAGAGTAGGAATTAGCGCTGAAACAAATATTTTTTAAAATCCAAGCAATCTGAAATTTTACCCAGTTTGGATGATTTGGATTTGGATGTCCTGTCCCTTTAAGAACATATATCCCGCTCCAAATGTACAGCACCATTTTGCCAATTCATATCTGTTCTGTGAATATTCAAAGTAGTATCTGATTTTTCCACAAGTACAAGGGACCAATTTTACACTTAGCTTTGCCCAAAATGTGCCTTTTTTGTTACTGTGGACATGTAATAACATCAGCTGGGATAGAAGATTAATTGATTGCTTCTTTCTCCAGTCTTGTGTGCAGCGGATTTTCTGGTCCAATTAAATGTGCGTTCCATAATCAGGTCTCCCAGACCAAAATCCGATTTCTTCAAATAATCAGTGCTGCTGTAAACTTTACTGGTATCACCATGAGCAAAGGGAAAGCAAAAAATATATAGATGCAATGAAACCTTTTCTAGGGCAGTGTTGCTCAATAAATTAGCCACTATCCACAAGTGGCTAATTGGGAATCCAGATGTGGCTAATTGGGAATCCAGATGTGGCTAATTGCATTTCTGATTAGTAAATAAAAAATGAGTAATAGACACCGTTGTTGAGCATGTGATCTCAATACTCATATTCGCACGGTGTGTGCATATGAACTTTAACCTCTTTGTGCTTTTGTTGGTAAAATGGTGAGACAAAAAGCAGAGTGTGCGAGTATTGTTTTTGATCTCTGTGTGTGCTTTACTTCCTTGGTTACTCAATGGTGATAGATGTTTGTTAGATAAATATACACGTGTGTATTTACCTGTGTTGTGTGCAGTAATTTCAACTAAAATTAGTGCAAATAGTTAAATCGGTGTCGCTGTAGCCTCACCTGTGGCTAGTCAGCGAATTCTATTAGACAACATTGGACTAGGGGTAACTGTTTCATTTAGTTGGTCGCATTTGTGCCCCTTGATCATGTGTTTAAGCTCCCACTTCAAAAGTTAACATGCAGGTACAGCAAGCAAATTAGGAAGGCAAATGGTATGTTCGCCTTTATTGCAAAGGGGGCTGGAGTACAAGAGTAAGGAGGTCTTGCTGCAATTATATAGGGCCCTGGTGAGACCACACCTGGAGTACTGTGTACAGTTTTGGTCTCCTCATCTAGGGAAGGATATACTTGCCTTAGAGGGGGTGCAATGAAGGTTCACTAGATTGCTTCCTGGGATGAGAGGGTTGTCCTATGAGGAGAGATTGAGTAGAATGGGCCTATACTCTCTGGAGTTTAGAAGAATGAGAGGTGATCTCATTGAAAAGTATAACATTCTTAGAGGGCTTGACAGGGTAGATGCTGAGAGGTTGTATACCCTGGCCTAGAACTAGGGGGTTATAGTCTCAAGATAAGGGGTCGGCCATTTAGGACCGAGATGAGGAGGAATTTCTTCACTCAGTGGGTGGTGAATCTTTGGAATTCTCTACCCCAGAGGGCTGTGGATGCTCAGTCGTTGAATATATTCAAGGCTGAGATCGATAGATTTTTGGATACTAAGGGAATCAATGGATACGGGGATCGGGCAGGAAAGTGGAGTTGAGGTCAAAGATCAGTCATGATCTAATTGAATGTTGGAGCGGGCTCGAGGGGCCGTATGGCCTACTCCTGCTCCTATTTCTTATCTTCTTATGTTCAACACATAATCTATGCTGACACTCAGATGTCGGATTGAGGGAGAACTCTATTGCCGGAGCCGGCATCCTTCGGATGAGACGTTAAACCGAGTCCCCCGCCTGCCTGTTATAGAATCATAGAATCATAGAAGTTATAACATGGAAACAGGCCCTTCGGCCCAACATGTCCATGTCGCCCAGTTTATACCACTAAGCTAGTCCCAATTTCCTGCACTTGGCCCATATCCCTCTATACCCATCTTACCCATGTAACTGTCCAAATGCTTTTTAAAAGACAAAATTGTACCCGCCTCTACTACTGCCTCTGGCAGCTCGTTCCAGACACTCACCACCCTTTGAGTGAAAAAATTGCCCCTCTGGACCCTTTTGTATCTCTCCCCTCTCACCTTAAATCTATGCCCCCTCGTTATAGACTCCCCTACCTTTGGGAAAAGATTTTGACTATCTACCTTATCTATGCCCCTCATTATTTTATAGACTTCTATAAGATCACCCCTTAACCTCCTACTCTTCAGGGAAAAAAGTCCCAGTCTGTCTAACCTCTCCCTATAATTCAAACCATCAAGTCCCGGTAGCATCCTAGTAAATCTTTTCTGCACTCTTTCTAGTTTAATAATATCCTTTCTATAATAGGGTGACCAGAACTGTACACAGTACTCCAAGTGTGGCCTCACCAATGCCCTGTACAACTTCAACAAGACATCCCAACTCCTGCATTCAATGTTCTGACCAATGAAACCAAGCATGCCGAATGCCTTCTTCACCACCCTATCCACCTGTGACTCCACTTTCAAGGAGCTATGAACCTGTACTCCTAGATCTCTTTGTTCTATAACTCTTCCCAACGCCCTACCATTAACGGAGTAGGTCCTGGCCCGATTCGATCTACCAAAATGCATCACCTCACATTTATCTAAATTAAACTCCATCTGCCATTCATCGGCCCACTGGCCCAATTTATCAAGATCCCGTTGCAATCCTAGATAACCTTCTTCACTGTCCACAGTGCCACCAATCTTGGTGTCATCTGCAAACTTACTAACCATGCCTCCTAAATTCTCATCCAAATCATTAATATAAATAACAAATAACAGCGGACCCAGCACCGATCCCTGAGGCACACCGCTGGACACAGGCATCCAGTTTGAAAAACAACCCTCTGCAACCACCCTCTGTCTTCTGTCATCAAGCCAATTTTGTATCCAATTGGCTACCTCACCTTGGATCCCATGAGATTTAACCTTATGTAACAACCTACCATGCGGTACCTTGTCAAAGGCTTTGCTGAAGTCCATGTAGACCACGTCTACTGCACAGCCCTCATCTATCTTCTTGGTTACCCCTTCAAAAAACTCAATCAAATTCGTGAGACATGATTTTCCTCTCACAAAACCATGCTGACTGTTCCTAATTAGTCCCTGCCTCTCCAAATGCCTGTAGATCCTGTCCCTCAGAATACCCTCTAACAACTTACCCACTACCCACTGGCGGCTTGGCTGCATGTTACGGGTTCCATGGCATAATTCAAAGAAGAGCAGCGAGTTCTCCTGGCGTCCTCAACCAACACTAACAAAAAGCTGCTCATTAGCCTTACCGCTGTTTGTGGAACCTTGCTGTGTACAAAAATGGTACAACAACAGTCAATGCACTTCATTACAGCCCAGTATCAGCCGTAGCTCAGTCAGTAACATTATCACCTCTGATGATCGAAGGTTGTAGCTTCACAGTCCGACTCCAGAGACTTGAGCACAAAATCCAGGTTGATACTCCCAGTGTAGTAATCACACTTCAAAAGTATTACATTGGCTGTAAAAGAACTTTGGGACATCCTGAGGTTGTGAAATGTGTGATATAAATATAAGTCTTTCAAAATATGTGAAGCACTCTGAGATGATCCAGCGACAGTAGGGTTGCCAACATCCTGGAGTCTCCAGGAATTAAAGATTAATCTCCAGGACACTGCTTTGAGAAAAATCATAGGGTCATTTAAAGATTGTTGTGTGAATTTTGCACTTTCTTTAAACATTTATTAGTACTAAAAATATTGGAGACAGAATAAAAAGGCTTTTTGACTGACAGTCGAGCATCAACCCATCAGGTAATTAAGAGCCTATTTGCTTTCCAATTGGCCGTGGGAAGGAGATGTGATGCAAGAATGCAGGTGTCGGGTGACCAATGGCGGGAGCGTGGGGGCGGGGAACTCGGAGGCAGGAGGTCGTGCTACGAAACCTCCAGGAATACGTCCAACCAGAATTGGCAACCCCTGCGAGAGAGGTGAATGTTATCATTTAGGCCTTTTCCTTGCTTCTGGCAATTTGTCGTTCCCACAAGCATTCCTGCATTCAATGGCAGCCCGATCGCACAATTTCAGACCGTAAAGGGGGAATGGCAGTCGTGTGCCTCAAGGTGAACGTCTACTCTTCTGGTCTCCATATTATAAAAAGGATATAGAGGCACTGGAGAAGGTGCAAAAAAGATTTACTAGGATGATACCGGAACTTAAACGTTATACCTATCAGGAAAGATTGAATAGGCTGGGAGCCTTTTCTCTAGAAAAGAGAAGGCTGAGGGCTGACCTGATAGAGGTCTTTAAGGTTATGAAAGGGTTTGATAGGGTAGACGTAGGGAAGATGTTTCCGCTTATGGGGGGAGAACAAAACTTGGGCCCAGTAGGGAATTCAGGAGAAACTTCTTTACCCAGAGAGTGTTTAAAATGTGGAACTCGCTGCCACAAGGAGTAACTGAGGCAAATAGTACAGATGCATTTAAGGGGAAGCAAGATAAACACATGAGGGAGAAAGGAATAGAAGTTTATGCTAACAGAACTAGATGAAGAGGGGTGGGAGGAGGCTTGTGTGGAGCATAAACACCAGAATAGACCAGTTGGGCCGAATGGCCTGTTCTGTGCTGTAAATTCTATGTAATTTTATGCAAAAATGCTGCTGGATAGTACTTTGCATTTTGCGATGTCACTTCAGAAGACAGAGAATACCGGCCGTGCAAGTCACGTTTCATGATAAGCTGTTGATCAGATTTGTTCACAAAAGGAATTATTTACAGAATGAAGCAACAAAGGTGAGGGATTAAAAGCACTAGAAGTGTGGAGACAGTTTGCAAGGGTTAACCATGTATGGCAGTCTGCAGTTCTTCTTGCAGATCTTGGGACAAAATGCTTCCTGAATAGAAGTTTCTTATCTTGTCTCTCTATGAAAACAGAATCCAGTCTTTGAAGGAATTATCCAATTTAACACAGCAAGATAAACAAACTCTCCAGCACATGGAATGTTCTTGATTTTTTACTTGTAATTCATTTGAAAAATAGGTAGCAGCCGTGGCTCAGTTGGTAGCAATCTTGCCTCTGAGTCAGAAGGTTGTGGGTTCAAGTCCTACTCCAGAGACTTGAGTATAAAATCTAGGCTGACGTTCCCAGTGCAGTACTGAGGGAGTGCTGCACTGTCGGAGGTGTTGTCTCTCAGATGAGACGATATACTGAGGACCTATCCCCTGAGGTGGATGTAAAAGATCCCATGGCACTGTTTCGAAGAGCAGGAGAGTTTGTCCTGGTCAATATTTATCCCTCAACCTACATCACTAAAACAGATTATCTGATCATTATCACATTGCTGTTTGTGGGACCTTGCTGTGTGCAAATTGGCTGCTGTGTTTCCTACATTACAACAATGATTACACTTCAAAAGTACTTAATCTGCTTTGGGATGTCCTGAGCCTGTGAAAGTGCAACATATAAATGCAAGTTCTTTCTTTAAAACTGCATGAGAAACAGAAGCCTACGATGTATAGTTCTGCTCTACTACAGAAAATACACGTAGTGTCTGTGCTGATTGGATGCTTATCCATATAAGGATAAATTCAGCAGTTCCGTGCTGCCAGTGGGGAGCCAGCCTGCGAGGAGGAACCAAAGTTCTGGAACTGGCACCAGGATGCAGTCGCCCCCATCTCTCAATCCATGCTCCCTGGGAGTGTGACTCCCACTGGTAGTTTGGCAGCACTGAATATTGCTCTCCGGTGTGAATACACCTTTCCGTACTTGACAAACAAATTCAGACACGGAAACCGAGCCAAGGAGATGCATAACATTCAGGGCATGAAAAGAAAAGCAATAGATATTCAGGAGTTATTTCAGGATTTCAATCGAATCTCAGGTCTCAGATGGCAGTGAGGCTCACAAAGCTTTGTTCTTGCAGTTAACAATGTTAGCTGAAGCCCTTAATTAGATCTGCACTTTCTAATCACTCCTAAACATTCATTTATCTCACCACTATATTTAAAGCTTTCTGCTCCTTTTGCACCAGGGACTATCTGCTTCACATATTCTCTCTTGTTTGTGAGTCCATCCAGATGGCATTTTGTATTTGTTTATTTATGTATATGTTTATTCATTGATGTTTTTTCTCCCCCTGTGGTTTTTACTGCTTTCTAGTTTTCTTTGACTTTCTACGTGATTCGACTCTGTCCCTTTTATGTCGTTTTTATTTTTTGTTTCTCTCTTTTTTCCTCAATGCTTGACTTTCCCCAATATTCGAGAGCACAAGTAGGAGAAACCGTTGACTCCCGAACTGACCCATCAAAACTCTCAACACCGCTTCAGCAGAATTGCCTCACCCTGCACTTCTGACTCGTATCCTAACTCGTACCAAGCCCCGTTCACCCATCACCCCCTGTGCTCACTGACCTACACAGGCCCCCGGTCTGGGAACACCTCGATTTTAAAATTCTCATCCTTGTTTTCAACTCCCTCCATGGCCTCGCTCCTCCCGATCTCTGTGACCTCCTCCAGCCCGACAACCCTCCGAGATCTCTGCGCTCCTCCAGTTCTGGCCTCTTGCGCATCCCCGATCTCCTTCGCCCCACCATTGGCGGTTATGCCTTCAGCTGCCTGGGCCCTAACACTGGAATCCCCTCCCTAAACCTTTCCGTCTCTCTACCTCCAACTCCTTCGTTAAGATGCTCCTTAAAACCTACCTCTTTGATCAAGCCTTCGGTCCTATTGGCTCCTAAATTGCTCTGAGCAGCGAACAAACAGCGCTCGCCTCTCCATAGATTTACGCTCACGTAGCGCGGGCTTTTGTGCAGCAACTTGCTTGAATAGTGAGTCGAAAACAGTCCAGCCTTAACTCCCGAGAACCTAGGGCCTGTGGGAGAGGTGAAAGGATCGATCTCTCCCCTCAACCAATCAGATTGCAGCATCCTTGACAAGCCACAAAGAGCCGAAACCATGAAGTGAAAGCTACTGCAACAAAAATCATTGTAAAAGGAGTTAGAGAGCGAAATAAAGAGAAGGTAAGATTAAAAGACTGAGGTAAAAGAGACAGAAGGAAAAAGTAAAAAGGAATTTAAAAAAAAACTTCAATTGAATTTCTTTTTTAAATGTCCAAAAGCTATTAAAATCAGGAGTGATGAGACTCCACATTTTTAAAAGTTAATTTTTAGTGCCAGAGAGGTTGTTTGACAGTCATTAAGACTTACCACACTGTTTAAATTTAGTTTAGACCTGATATAACTGAAAGTACCTGTTTTGTGGCGAGATTAGTTCGTTTCCAGCTGGGCAGGAGAGCAAGTTGGCGCTGGTCCATTGATCCCATTGATTGCAGCCGGCGAGGGGTCCCTTTAAGGCGAAGCTGTCAGATCGCCGGCGAACCAGGAAGTGCAAGTTCCGGATTTCCGCGTTTGACTGCGCTTGTGCGATCGCCGGAAATTGCTCTTCCAATTCTACCACTGATAACGGTGAGCGCTGTTAGGCTCAGCGTTATTTTAAAAGCAACTTCCGCCCCAATATCTGTTTACGTGGCTCGGCGTCAATTTTTGTCAGATTACCCTCCTGGGATGTTTCACTACGTTAAAGGCGCTATATAAATGCAAGTTATTGTTGTTTTTGCTTTGCATGTGGGGAGGCTGGAAAGAGACAGAAATATCTCAGGTTCAAATGTTTCCTTTGCCATCCCAGGACTCTCTACCGCCATTTTAAAAAGTGCTCAGAGAAGTCTCTGGAGATTTAAACATTTTTGCTTTTTCCCTCCCTGTGCCTGTTTTCAGTCTGTATTCCAATTAAATTGCCATAAATTTATGATTGTGGAATCTCCCTACAGGTCCAGTGTTTTCTATCTGCTCAATTTCCAAACCATTTGTCAGCTTTGGCTCACTGGGATAGCCCTCTCACCTACTAAGTCATAAAGGTTGTGGGTTCACAGTCTCACTCCAGAGACTTGAGCACAAAATCCAGGCTGACACTCCTAGTGCAGTAAGAACATAAGAACATAAGAAATAGGAGCAGGAGGAGGCCAATCGGCCCCTCGAGCCTGCTCCGCCATTCAATAAGCTCATGGCTGATCTGATCCTAACCTCAAATCTAAATTCATGTCCAATTTCCTGCCCGCTCCCCGTAACCCCTAATTCCCTTTACTTCTAGGAAACTGTCTATTTCTGTTTTAAATTTATTTAATGATGTAGCTTCCACAGCTTCCTGGGGCAGCAAATTCCACAGACCTACTACCCTCTGAGTGAAGAAGTTTCTCCTCATCTCAGTTTTGAAAGAGCAGCCCCTTATTCTAAGATTATGCCCCCTAGTTCTAGTTTCACCCATCCTTGGGAACATCCTTACCGCATCCACCTGATCAAGCCCCTTCACAATCTTATATGTTTCAATAAGATCGCCTCTCATTCTTCTGAACTCCAATGAGTAGAGTCCCAATCTACGCAACCTCTCCTCATATGTCCACCCCCTCATCCCCGGGATTAACCGAGTGAACCTTCTTTGTACTGCCTCGAGAGCAAGTACTGAGGGAGTACTAGGCTGGCAGTACTGTTGGAGGAGCCGCCTTTCGGATACGATATTAAACTGAGGCCCTCTCTGATGTAAAAGATCTCAAGGCACTATTTTGGAGAAGAATTCTCTCCGGTGCCCCAGAAAATATTTATCCCTCAATACCTAAAAGATCCAATTACCTGGTCATTATCACATTGCTGTTTGTGGGATCTTGCTGTGCGTATTTAGCTGCCGCGTTTCCTACATTACAACAGTGACTACACTTCAAAAGTACTTCATTGGCCGTAAAGCACTTTTGGGACATCCTGTGGCCGTAAAAGGCGCTATATAAATGCAAGTCTTTATTTAAGCAGGATGTATGCATCAGCTCTCCATTAAAATCTAAATTGCCCGGAAACCACGTTTAAATTTCACGGTGGTATCGAACTCTACATCTTCGGCCTCTGCTTTTCATGCCTTTTTTTTAATATCGGGTTTCCCCTCCGTCACCGGACAGTGAATACCGCATGTGCCCCCTTTAAGAGGGCACCACTAAGAGGGCTGGTCGCGGACGTTTTTTTTAGGTTAGTGTAAGTCCAGGTTACTCCACGTTCTGTCCACAAACGACCAGCACACTCTGCTTATCTCTGCTGAGCCTCTCTGTTGGTGCAGTGAAGTTCACTGCTGCTCTCTGGTGGCATCTTTGCACCACTGCACCTTTACATTGATTTTGATGTTGCATTAAGCATAATGGGGCTTATGTTCCGATGGATATAGGTCACATGCGAGCATTTAATGTGCTCGTACAACATTCCTCCCTGTACATTATAGGGTCTATTTTAACATCTGCCTAAAAATAATACATAGAGGAGCATAGTACGAGCGTGTTGTGTTTTCATATGTGGATTTTGTCGACTGGAAAACGTACCCCAATATTTTCACTGCTTTTTTCGTGGGGGGAGGATGGATCCAATGTGGAGGTCAGGGCTTTTCCTGTAGAAGATTAGGATGAAGTGCTTCTTGCATAAAACAGATCATCTGGTCATTGTCTCATTGCCATTTGTGGGACCTTGCTGTGAGCAAATTGGCTGCTGCGTTTCCAACATTACAACAGTGACTACACTTCAAAAAAAGTACATCAGTGGCTGTAAAGTGCTTTGGGACGTCCTGAGGCCATGAAAGGCATGATATAAAT